>NW_019943477.1:97684-118089 GCF_002910315.2 Salvelinus sp. IW2-2015 | reverse complement strand
ACTCAGACAGACCTCCGCACCCCGGCTCAGACAGACCTCCGCACCCCGGCTCAGACAGACCTCCCGCACCCCCGGCTCAGACAGACCTCCGCACCCCGGCTCAGACAGACCTCCGCACCCCGGCTCAGACAGACCTCCGCACCCCGGCTCAGAGCCCACGGGACAGGAGGACGAAGAGGAAGAAGAGTTTACCTCTGCTGGAGCCACCTGCACTGTGTTCCCTCCTCCCACTGTTGTTGTTGAAGCCTGCTGCAGCTTGCCACTGCCAGCACCACCCAATGAGGGACCAGGTTGGCTGACCGGCATAACTGACAACAGCACAGGGCCAATCCTCGTGTCCGAGAGGCCGGCACTGCAGCCCTCAGGCTCCGCCTCCGCACGGATTCGGTCAGGAGGAAGGTGGAGCTACCGCCGGAGATGTCCTGTGGTGGTCTCCCATAATGCTCTCTGTCTTCAGAAACTGTCCTGTGGTCCCATAATGCTCTCTGTCTTCAGAACTGTCCTGTGTCTCCCATAATGCTCTCTGTCTTCAGAACTGTCCTGTGGTCTCCCATAATGCTCTCTGTCTTCAGAACTGTCCTGTGGTCTCCCATAATGCTCTCTGTCTCAGAACTGTCCTGTGGTCTCCCATAATGCTCTCTGTCTTCAGAACTGTCCTGTGGTCTCCCATAATGCTCTCTGTCTTCAGAACTGTCCTGTGGTCTCCCATAATGCTCTCTGTCTTCAGAACTGTCCTGTGGTCTCCCATAATGCTCTCTGTCCTGTAGTAGTCTCCCAGACTCCTCTCTGGCGGGTGTGGACTGGTGCTCTGCTTCTCTGGTTAGCCTGACATGACCTTCCCCGCTGTAGGCAGAGCTCTCATCTCTCTTCCTAACCCCCGGCAGCATGGAGTCAGAGGAGAGCGGGCCCAAAGCAATGAGGAGTGACTCCTTAGGTCCCCCACCCCGGCCCCACCAGAGGAGGAGGTGAAGGAGGAATCCTGGAATCCTTCCGTCTTCCTCCTGAAGAGAGGAGCAGGATGTCGTCGTCAGAGTGGAGGAGGTGGGAGGAGGCGCCAGAGGAGGAGGAGCCACCCGACACAATGTTTTCAGCCCGACCCAGCAAAAGCCTAATGTCCTGCAGAGTCTGGGAGCCTACGAAGGAATCGTCAGGATTACTACGATCCATGGTGGTGTTAACCTGGGGACAGGGTGCTACTGCTCTGTCGCTGTACTGAGACAAGACGTCTCTGTCCCTGTCGCTGTACTGAGACAAGACGTCTCTGTCCATGTCTCTGTATTGAGACAAGACGTCTCTGTCCCTGTATAAACTGTCTCGGTCTCCATCTTTGTTTTGAGTAAAGCTGTTTTTGACCCTGTGCTCTGTACTGAGATAAGCTGTCAGAACTGGACTCAAGCCTCCCTGCCAGCTCTATAGTAGCCTGGGTAGAGACATTAACTCTGCTGTCTCTCTGAGTGGCGCAGAGGACTGTAGGTCCGGAAGCATGCCAGGGTACTTTGATTATTGGACTGTGGTGCAGGGATCTGGGGCTGGTAGAGGTGGAGGTCTTGAGGCTGGGTGGACTGTGGTGCAGGGAGCTGGTAGAGGTGGAGGTCTTGAGGCTGGGTGGACTGTGGTGCAGGGGAGGATGGCTGGAGACAATGAGGATCCTGCTGGGAGTCCTGGAGCACTGTGTTCTCCACTGAGATATCCAGGGGGCAGAGGGCTATCCTCAGACTGCTCTGGCTGGGAGACCTGTCTCTGTCTGGTCCCGGAGACGGGGACAGGCAGTCCCTGGTGTTCTCTGCCTGGCTCCTTATGGGATGGAGATGGAGGCTGTCCACACTGAGAGGTAGAGACATGCTTGAGGCCACAGACAGCAGGCTGGACCTCGAGAACTCTCCTTTATGAGGGCTGTCGCCTGGGAACACCACGGGAGAAGAGAGGAAGTTACTTTATTATACAACCAGGTGGGTCTAATCCTGAGTGCTGATTGGTTAAAACCGCATTCCAGACGGTGTCTATTCAACAAGTTGCCACCGGCTAAATCTATGATGTTAAAATTACTATTTACTCTGTTCCATTTGACCTGTGCAATCCACTGTCTCATCAGCCCAGCCAGGCAATTTATAAACTGGATCTCCACTATATGGAGACGAAGGTCAGCTAGTTTGAAGTGATTGTGTTAGCTGTGTTGTTGGCTGGCTCCTCTGAACAACAGTGTCCTGACGAGAGAACACATTTTCTATGCCAGGTGAAATCGAACTTCATTAGCTCATTGTTATGGATGTATCCAAATAAATGTCACTAGAAAACAGATTAAACAAAATGCAAATGCAGCTACTGTTGTTATTCTGTTTGACGTGACTGTAATTTAGCCGTAGTTGGATAGCTAGCAAGCAAAGGATAAGAATGTTGCCAGCCATTCTGGCAATGGAACATTTAGAACGAACGACTGGGTCGCGTCCATAGATACAGAACGACTGGGTCGCGTCCATAGATACAGAACGACTGGGTCGCGTCCATAGAGACAGAACAAAGAGACTGAATGTCTCTGGCAACTGAACCGGTAGAACAAACGACCAGCCAGCTTGGGTAGCAACCCTAGATTTGTTTCAGAACTATATCTTGTGGACGGATGAAATGGTATCAATAAATTCACAACGCTGTCCTTTAGGATGGTTACCTACCTACCTACCTACCTACCTACCTACCTACCTGCCTACCTTCAGAAGGCTGTCCTATAGGATGGGTACCTACCTACCTACCTACCTACCTACCTACCTTCAGAAGGCTGTCCTATAGGATGATTACCTACCTACCTACCTACCTACCTACCTACCTTCAGAAGGCTGTCCTTTAGGATGGGTACCTACCTACCTACCTTCAGAAGGCAGTGTCCTTATGGATGGTACCTACCTACCTACCTACCTTCAGAAGGCTGTCCTATAGGATGTTTACCTACCTACCTTCAGAAGGCTGTCCTTTAGGATGGGTACCTACCCTACCTACCTTCAGAAGGCTGTCTATAGGATGGTTACCTACCTACCTACCTTCAGAAGGCTGTCCTTTAGGATGATTACCTACCTACCTTCAGAAGGCTGTCCTTTAGGATGGTTACCTACCTACCTACCTACCTACCTGCAGAAGGCTGTCCTTTAGGATGGGTTACCTACCTTCAGAAGGCTGTGTGCTCTTGGTTGGCGTGCCAGTGGCTGTGGATCCCTTTATGGTGCACAGATCAGTGGGAGAGAACTCTGGCTCTCTGATTGGCCCTCGAGGTCCAAAGGGATTGAGGATCGTAGAAGGAGATTGGTCGATCCCAAGGTTGTGAAGGTACATCTGCAGATCAGAATCAAAACAGTCATATACAGTGAGTCCATAAGAACATGTTATTGTATCGATATGGTGTTATTTTCAGATCAACACAGCAGAATGTTGGACACCTTCCCTCCTCACATAAGTTGTCAAATTAGTCTTACCGGAATCCTTTCTTCAATGTTGAGCTCCCTCTCCTTGTGTGGTGAGGAGGGTTTGGAGGACCAGTACGGGGCATAGTTATCCACCTCCAGACTGACCACAGAAGAAGCAGCCCTGACGGACACCTCAAAGTTCTGCCCACTGTGACCACTGTCCTGGGAGCTGGAGAGGACGTCTCGGTTTGATGACACGTTACTGAAGCGTCCCAGGCTGATGAAAGGAGAGGTCTCGGTTGGAGCACCACTGGGCTGTTCAGGTCTACCTCCTGACTGAACCCGGTCTGACCCTGACCCTCCCTGGGTCCTCTCCAACTCCCTGGGCTGCCCTGGAGCGCTCTCCTCCTCTGTCTGTGTCTGGCTGCTGTCCTGGTCAGTGTGCGTCTGTGCATGCTGAGCTCTCTGGATAGACGTGACCACTGTGTTGAGGGAGGAGTGAGACTGAGACCTGCCCAGGGGGGATGGCCCTCCTACAGGCCCTGCTGTGTCCTCTCTCTCGGGAAGACCACTACCTGCTGCCTCCCCTCTGGTAGGGGAGGAGGGTCCAGATTCACACCTGCTGAGGGTCTGGTTGCCCAGCTGTGGAAGACCCAGCATACGGGTCAGAGACTCAGAGACTGCATCGTAGGCCTTCTGCTTGGGAGAGACTCCGGAGAAGCCCTGAAGAGACAGGTTGTCATAGAACGACATCTTGTTTGAACTCTGGTTGGCCTTCCAGGCACCAACCTTCTGTAGGTAGTTGAGACTGGGGAGAGAATGGTGGCTTCTTCCTGAGGGCTCCTGTACTGTCTCTCTGGCAGGCAGAGTGGGGTCCGGGACAGGGGTGGCTCTATCAGCCAGGGTGACTACAGCAGGCTGGGGCTGGGAGGAGACTCTGGAGCCTGAAGAGCGATGAGAGACCTCCATGTTAAAGGTGAGGGCAGACAGCTTAGTGCTGGATCTGACTGGAGCGTGGAGGAACACACCTGGGGTGGACTGGGACACGGGCTGGGGGAGGAGGCTCAGGAACGAGACGTCTTGTTCTATGCCTGTCTGGTTCCCTGAGGACCAGAGGTCTGTCTCCCTATGGCCTCGCTCCACACTGAACCCTGCTGAAAACTGGGCCCCGACCCCGACCCCGACCCCTAACACACTGTCCAGTAGCCCTCTGGTCACGCTCAACCTCCCTTTGGCAGATCCAGTGGTTAAAACGTTAGGTGTATTGGTGACAATGTCAGGTGTGTTGACTTCACTGTGTAAGGATGGTACGGGCCCACGGCTGGCACCTCTCTGGGTCTCTGCTCCAGGCTCAGAGTCCAGACTCCTCTCTGGCTCCGAGCAGAGCTGCCTGCAGAGCGCGTTACTGCTTTCATCCGGCTGGCTGCTCAGGGAACGGATGGTGATGTTGGAAATTTCAGACATCCGCGAAGACTGTTTACTTTTGAGTTTCTCCGTCTTCTCAGGTGAGACGGAGGCTCCTCCTTGAGGGCCTTCTCTTCTCCCTGTGACTGGTGGTGAGACGTCAGGCTGCAGCTCAGGTGAGACGTCAGGCTGCAGCTCAGGTGAGACGTCAGGCTGCAGCTCAGGTGAGACGTCAGGCTGCACTCTTTGGCTCACATCCCTCTCTTCTCTCAAGCCACCTGGTTTGGAAACACAGCTGTCACTCCTGGATTCTCCCCCAAAGAAGTTTGTCCTGTTGAGAGAGGTCTCAGAGGCAGAGGAGACAGCACTGCTGCTACCGCTGGGCATCCCAACGTCCTTCTGGAGCAGCTGCAGCAGCTTTCTAGCAGGGATGTCGCCGCTGAGGAAGGAAGCGTTGTCGTCAGGGAGCACGGACAGAGGTCTGTCTGGGTCACGGAGACTGGTACGTGTCTAGTGATCAGAATCAGAAACAGACTTTATTTCGCCCAAGGACATGTACATTTACACAGAATTTTACTTGGTGATATGGCAATGCAAGCAATAGAGAAAATATACAGACAGAATATAGACAGAGAGTCATTTACACAGTCTACATACAGTATACTATATATATAAATATATAGATAGATATATATATATATACAGTATACTATATATATATATATATATATATATATATATATATATATATATATAGATCTTCCCCTCCCTGCTACCGACCAGTACCCCAGAACGATGAGTCTTCTGCCCCTCGTTATCTCTGACGGTGGCTGCGTAGCTGTCCTCCTCTGGTTGTCCCAACCCGTCACCAGGGGACATGCTGTGTTCGGAGAGGGAGCAGCAGCTACTGGCCCTCTCCTCTGACTGAGACAGGGTGGACGTGTGACCCAGAGGGTGCTGAGACAGAAAGAATACATCTCTGACTGAGACAGAATAAGCATAAATCGTACCAAACACAAAACAAACTATGGACACTAAATTGGGGCAGCAGGTAGCCTCGAGATTAGAGCTTTGGGCCAGTAACTGAAAAGTCGCTGGTTCGAATCCCAGAGCAGACAAGGTGAAAAATATGTCACTTGTGCCCTTCAGCAAGGCACTTAACCCTAATTGCTCCAGGGGCGCTGGTGACAATGGTGACCCTGGCCCCACTACCTAGGGGCGTCTAAGGGGAAGTTGGGATATGCGAGACACACATTTCCAATACATACTTGTACCCGTTGTCTAACAGGACAAATATAAACACCCCCTAAGTTATTATTATAATTGTCTTGTTGCTACCAGATCCACTAAACAATTTCACCAGACAATGTTTATTTTCTGTTTATTCTTTGTTTCCGCTGGTGGTGTCAGCTCCATTTAGCTCTGTGATCTGGTGGTGTTAGCTCCATTTAGCTCTGTGATCTGGTGGTGTTAGCTCCATTTAGCTCTGTGATCTGGTGGTGTGTTAGGTCATTTAGCTCTGTGATCTGGTGGTGTTAGCTCCATTTAGCTCTGTGATCTGGTTGGTGTTAGCTCCATTTAGCTCTGTGATCTGGTGGTGTAGCTCACATTTAGCTCTGTGATCTGGTGGTGTTAGCTCCATTTAGCTCTGTGATCTGGTGGTGTTAGTCCATTTAGCTCTGTGATCTGGTGGTGTTAGCTCCATTTAGCTCTGTGATCTGGTGGTGGTTTCCATTTAGCTCTGTGATCTGGTGGTGTTAGCTCCATTTAGCTCTGTGATCTGGTGGTGTTAGCATCCATTTAGGCTCTGTGAATCTGGTGGTGTTAGCTCCATTTAGCTCTGTGATCTGGTGGTGTTAGCTCCATTTAGCTCTGTGATCTGGTGGTGTTAGCTCCATTTAGCTCTGTGATCTGGTGGTGTTAGCTCCATTTACTCTGTGATCTGGTGGTGTCAAGCTCCATTTAGCTTTGTGATCTGGTGGTGTTAGCTCCATTTAGCTCTGTGATCTGGTGGTGTTAGCTCCATTTAGCTCTGTGAATTGGTGGTGTTAGCTCCATTTAGCTCTGTGATCTGGTGGTGTTAAGCTCCATTTAGCTCTGTGATCTGGTGGTGTTAGCTCCATTTAGCTCTGTGATCTGGTGGTGTTAGCTCCCATTTGGCTCTGTGATCTAGTGGTGTTAGCTCCATAACTTGGGTTCCGGCGCCGAAAAGAGATGGCCGCCTCGCTTCGCGTTCCTTGGAAAATATGCAGTTTTTTGTTTTTTTATGTGTTATTTCTTACATCGGTACCCAGGTAATCTTTAGGTTTCATTACATACAGTCGGGAGGAACTACTGAATATACGATTTAACGTCAACTCATCATCGTTCTACCAGGAATATAGACTTTCCGAAAACGGATCCAGTGTTTTTGCCTTCCACCCAATACAATGGATTCTGATCCCAGCCGGCGACCCTGTGCGACGCCGGAAAAGGGGCAAACGAGGCGGTCTCGTGGTCAGGCTTCGGAGACGGGCACATCGCGCTCCACTCCTAGCATACTACTCCCAAATGTCCAGTCTCTTGACATAAGGTTGATGAAATCCGAGCACGGGTAGCATTCCAGAGAGACATCAGGGATTGCAACGTGCTCTGCTTCACGGAAACATGGCTAATCAAGGGACGCTAACGGAGTCGGTGCAGCCAGCTGGTTTCTTCATGCATCGCGCCGACAGAAACAAACATCTTTCCGGTAAGAAGAGGGGGCGGGGGGGTATGCCTTATGATTAACGAGAAGTGGTGTGATCATATAACAACACACAGGAACTCAAGTCATTCTGTCACTGATCTAGAACTCCTCACAATCAAATGTCGACCGCATTATCTACCAAGGGAATTCTCTTCAATCATAATCACAGCCGTATATATTCCCCCCAAGCAGACACATCGATGGCCCTGAACGAACTTTATCTGACTCTTTGTAAACTGGAAACCACACCCCTGAGGCTGCTATTCATCGTAGCTGGGGATTTTTAACAAGGCTAATCTAAAACAAAACTCCCTAAATTCTATCAGCATATCGATTGTGCACTCAGGGCTGGAAAAACCCTAGATCATTGTTATACTAATTTCCGCGACGCATATAAGGCCTCCCCCGCCCCCCTTCGGAAAAGCTGACCACGACTCCATTTTGTTGATTCAGCACACAGAAAGACTTACGCATCACTTTGCAAATATAACATAGTCCTCGCACATCCATACAAGAATCTAGGAAGAATAACGTAAAATAGAAGCCACACATGTCTCTCAAAAAGGCTCAAGCGTCCAGTAATTAACGTCTTGGGTGTACACCATGACACCGAAAACTTTGATCAACAGACTTTTTTCACACCGAGTATGCAATGCGACTTTCAACATCATGTTTGATGACTGCGGCTGTTTAGAGAGATTGGTATTCACTGCATTCTTTGAGTGTATCTCAACAAGTATATAATTGCAGGACGATGAATAGTGATAACACTGTGGACTATGTGATTCCGAGGACGCAGAAGTTGCAAATCATCATTTTGAAGAAGTACATGACGCAATGAAGTAACTACACAAACACGCACAACTTCGTACTGCATAAAAAAACTTCCAATGAACACCTAGAATACAATACGTCGTGATTTGACGCCAGCACACATCTGTAAGTCGCACAGCTGTTGATGATACTTGTTAATAGTACGCGTAAGTTCTACATTGAGCTGTTTTAACCAGGGCAAGGTGAACAGAGAGTAACAGCAGAGTGCAGAGAATGACTCGAGAAGCGGTATTGTCTCGTCAACGTTGCAAGCAAGGTCAATCAAACGAGAACTAAGCTCCACGAATTACAGGAACAAAAAATCCGTATGTCTCGCATATTCCATAAAACACAGCTCAGATCAAACAAGAGGTCATATGGGGCAGGGTCTGAACAAGTCAAAACCAAGAGAGAGATTAACAGAACACGAATATACTCAAAAACCGAAGCTCCGAGAGTGCTGCGAGATGACAGATATGTAGTCAGCTCTTCTCTCACAAAACACGAAGACTCGCGCATATCACGCTCTAGCTATTATTATTGCCCCACGAGTAATATGTAAAGACGCACACTATATTTCCCTAAACAGTAGCTGCCTATCAAAGAGATACACGGCGCTTTCCGCTATACTGAAAACCTCGCTCGGGATACGTCTCGTAATTCACTTTTCATTTGGTGTGGAGTTAAAACTAGATTATTAATTAGAGAACTGTATATGGTTAAACACTGTGGAACACGTTCCCGCCACAAGCGACGTTGTTCTCGAGCAGAACACCTTTCAGACGGGCATTCTCGACTACAAGAAATAGACCCGCACTTTCGCATAACACCGTTCCTCTAAAGATGTCCATGATAGATTTGAAACAACGGAAATAAGCACTTTTCAAACAAGCTGCACCAAATCATTGTTGAAATACATCGATAAACATTTAGAAGCACTTTCTCAAAAACGGAAGAGCATGCGAGAAATATCAGATGTATGTTAGAGAGAGTCAGCTAACGAAACATTTGTCACTTCAATGCCAGAGAGCGCGGTCTTTAAAAGGGGATGCCTTGTCATGTGGCCTAGCAAGCTTGCTGGAGGTGGTAACCGATGTTTAAATGTTAATTTTACTCTATTGGTAACTTCGGTTTTTCTTAATCAAGCCGTCACTGGGATCTGCAGTGGGAAGGAAGAGCACCCTGGCAGAGTTTTGGTAGTGCAGGCAGTTGGGCGAACATGTGGCAGATGGCACTAGCTAGTATGAATCTACTACAACAAACATTGTTTGCCAGTAGCAAAGCAGACATAACTTAAAAGTAGTTGTTAGCTTCTGTCATTGGCAGCAATGACACTCGTAAGTGACAGGGTTTTTCGCTTCCAGTACACTGGGGGGTTTCTTTTTGTAAAATTCAGGGATGATAGGAACCCTCGGTTGGAGTTGATCGGTAGGTATTCTCCTAAGCCAGGCAAAGTTTGACCAACATCTGGGGATACATGAGTACATGAGAATTTGAATTGAAACTTGCTGTACTATACCGATATCATATGTCCTTCCATGAATATACCATGGGGATCTTCATGAGGGCCTGATGCTCTTGATTGCCCCTGTTAAGGGTCGAATGATGATTATTATCAGGCTACTCTGTTTGTTAGTTTTAATCACGAGGATGGGATTAGAAACACTCTATGTGCCTAGTTCGCTGTGTCCCTTTTTGCAGCAGTTGGCACACTGCGATTAATATGGCAGCAATAAGTCGCGAGTTACGTAGCCACTGCTTTTCTCAGCTTTACAAACAGACGCGATACTCTAGAACTCGGATCTGTCAATTGCAACACCACCACAGAGGATTAAGTCTCTGGTTTGGTTGTACAATAGTTTAATTATGCTGCTTGCAGAATCATTGTTGAAATATAGCATGAAAGTTCAGCAGGCACCATTTTCGTCTCCAATAAGCAACTACTCTATATGAAACTCGAATGTCTCTCACCCAGAGATCTGAGCTATATTCCGCTAGGACAATCACAATATACAATTTTTCGCATGTTGGAAGCTCTATAACGCTCATGTTGATGGGCACGGAAACTTGATCCACTATCTGTTCACAATCCGCTGATGTATTTGATCGTATTAGTCTAAGACGTGACTGGCGTTGGATTCAAGTACAGGATTGATAAGTGTACACCAGGACACGTCGTGTTGGAACAGAGCCTGTAGCCTTGTGGACAGCTATTATGTTTGTTTGTGAGTAATACTAGGATTAAGTATGGACTGGATCAACAAATGAGAGATACGTGAGTACAGCATTTTCCTTGATATAGGGGGCGACGTGGAGAGAACGGACACTTCTCACTAAATATCAGCGTCGCGGAGATTTTGATGTGTCAAACTCACCTCTGGGTAAGGATAGACAAATGATCTAGTGTTTTGTTTTTTTTTTCAGTGACCTTGGTAAAGCGGGGGAGTCGTATTAATATTGTTGCAGAATGAGATTTAGAGGAGGTCTTAATTGATTTTTTCTAGATTAGCTCTGGTGTTGTTAAAAATCCGCCTCATCTACGACTCAGCAAGGGCTCTTCTAGCGGAGTGTGTAGGCATTTGATATCACTCAGTTCAGTGAATACAAAGAGTCAACTTTATAAAGTTCGTTCCATTCAGACAGAAGGCCATCCTCGATTGTTGTCTGCTTGGGTTTGTGGAGAAAGAAATACAGGATAATTAAGACGGTCTCGCATGTATTTTTTCAGATAAAATGACAGAGAAAGTCTTCCTTGGTAGATCAAAAATTCAGCGGGAAATATCGACCATAGTAATATGGAGACATTGTTTCGAGATAAGAGCTCTCTAGAGGTCAGCGAAGATACACAGTGTAGATAGAACTTTGAGTTCCATGTTGTGAATTGTCTCATGAGGATTATTGACTCAACACTTCTTCATCTATACAGTTATTCCATCACTACATCATGCTATTCTCGACCCGCCACCGTGCCTGGGTAAGCTGACATTTTTCTTTAACGTGCAGTGAAAGATGTTGTTTTTAACTGTCCAGGAGCGATAGCGAATGCATCGAACTGGGGAAAGCCAACGACGTGTGCTGCCAGCGCAAGGATGCTCCCGAGATTAGCGTCCCATGAGTTAGCATGTCATATCTTGCGAATAGACAAGCGAAGAATAAAGCAACTTGTTTGCAAATAAATCCGACTAGGATTAGCCTTATCTATCATGTGCAATTGCTACGCTTTCGTATGCTCGGGGCAATTTCCTTCAATCACCTTATTGTATGAGCTGAAGGAATTGACTGGATTATTGCCAGTGAGTAGCTAAGGCTTAGGGTTGTAGTAAGATGGCGGCAGGGGATGTAGTCATCACGGGAACTGTCTTGCGAAGGCATTGTGATTCGTCAGGGAGCCACAGTGCTCCAGGCAAGGTTGCACATTGGAATACCGACTAGTAGCCCATGTTTCCTAACCCCACGGCGTTTTTGCTTACAGTGGTACGCAACGCAAGCGTGGCGATTCAGTAGTTCACATTGTATTGGGTGGAAGGCAAAACCTCTGATGGGATCCGTTCATCGGCGCAAAGCTTCCATTAGATTTACTGTAGGGGGTGAAATTATAACGATGTTATGAGTTTTGTCAAACTTTCTAATGCTGTTAAATCAGTGGATGATAGGGAATATATCACGACTGGTGTAGGTATCCATAGCCTCGTTATCTGAGCAAGTGTAATTCAAGACATTACAGAAATAAAGATCTAGAAACAATGGACGGACTTATGTCCGCATCCGATTATAAACGCAAATAACTCTAAATTCATCAGTAATTTATCATAAATAGCACAAAAAGACATTGGAACATGTTATTTTTTTTCTGCTAAAGGATCACAGGCGTAAGCGAAAGGGTGCCTTAAATCTCTTTTTCGGAGAGCCGATGATAGAAAGCGAGATAGCTTCTCGAGCCAGTTGGCAACAATATAGAAAAATCAGAATAACACTTTACCAAAGATATACTCAAGCCTCTAAAATCAGGGCTTAGACACCAACATACAAGGAAAGACATGAGACCGAAATGGAGCCTAAACACTCTATCCAAAAACAGAGACTCCTACAGAGCTAAAATAGGAAGATCATGATCACCTGAGATCAAACAATAGACGGGACTAAAATGGAGTCTCTGAAGCGACGCACCCAGATTCTCAAGAAAGCTAAATGGAAGCTAACTACACCACATCCACATAGGGAGTAACACAGAGATGCCATAACAATGGGAAGCATATATCAAACCAACCACACTTAATTTTCACACAGAGCTTAAAATGGACGCTAGACAATCCTACCAAATTCGAATGTACCTATGGGATCATAGAACGCCTCTACTAGATAAGGTAGGCTAAGACATCTCACCTTTTAAGTACTGGGGTTTAAGAAAAAAATCAGAACAAATCAAGATAGGATAGCTAGGAATGAAGAGACTAACCATGCCTGGGCAGTACCATGATCATCAGGACAGAGCTTAATTGTTGGACGCATAACACCAAAATGTAGGGACAAGAGTACACATGGAGCTAAAAAACACACACCTAGATTTCTCCAAACACACGCACACTAAACTCGGATGCACTAACACTCATAGACCTAGTTAATTCGGACAGTCTGTAAGTGAATTTTTTTTTAGGGGGTACTGGGTGGTTGAATCAGGATGATAGGAACACTGGTGGACAGTTTTTCACAAGAGGTAAATCGAATTGCTCCACAACACTCTACCGAAGAATCACAACGAGAAGAGTCTAAACATGGAGCTCATAAGTCTCCACTCACTACGCAGTCGACAGAGCTCACATCATGGGAGCTACCACACAAGATCACAGAGCTATGAATGAGAAGATAACACCAGGAAATAAGGCACTTTTACCAGAAATACAGAGGCTTAATGGAGCGGTACAAATTCACTGTTGATAGACGTAGAATCCACAAGATATTGAAATGCGACTGCTAATCATCTCAAAAACCCAGAAATATCACAGAACTAAATGGAGCTGACACCACCCCAAGGCTCGGCCTAAGAATTCGACTTTTTGAGAGACTAAAATATACAGGGTAAATATGCATAACGTAGCACACAACTTTGCGCTATAAAGACCAAGCATTCAAGTCAGAGACTAAATTGGACTGGTTTTGAGCTGACACGTACCTTCTAGTCAGAGTCGAGATATTCACTATAGAGTAAATGGATTAAGACTAGCATCGCTGTATTAGCGAGTAGTCAATAGAGACATACATTTGTATGCTGAAACAGTCCATTCAACCAGATCCATGACAGACCTAAAGGTGGACAAGCTAGTATACGCCATTGCCAAAGATAGAGAAAGCTAAATGGATGCTAAACCACCAACCACTCAGATCACCAAATGAAGACATAAATCGGAAGGCTGTACTCAAAAACTGCATAACATTTACGATCGCACCTCATGG
Source organism: Salvelinus sp. IW2-2015 (assembly GCF_002910315.2). NCBI lineage: Eukaryota > Metazoa > Chordata > Actinopteri > Salmoniformes > Salmonidae > Salvelinus > Salvelinus sp. IW2-2015. Next base: position 104,301 of record NW_019943477.1, on the reverse strand, counting down.
TGAAGCGATGAATAGGTATGTTCTTGTTATACACAGACGCAGCGTGTGAAACACAAAAGACATAGAAAACTCAGAAGAAAATATAAACGCATGTAGATCTCTGGGACGAGATTTCAAGGCACTTAGTTATGAGTTGGTGACATACCATTGGTTGTAAGACAATCAAGAAAAATCTAAGTTATAAATAAACACTTTTCCATAAACAATAGAATGTCTCTAAAATCATGTTTCATCACATCTGTAAGTAATTTTACTTTAAGGTCGTTGTGGTCTAGTGTATCTATTGTTAGAGATCACGCTGGTATGAAGATGAGAGACACTACGGGGGATGAGGTAATCGTAGATTTTGTGACAAGAATGCAGGGTGTTGTCCAGCGATAACTTCGACATAATTTACATGAATTTATAAACAACCTCCCCCTTCTCCATAACACCACACGTTCATATATAAGAATCAAAAACAAAAATTTATACAATAGACAACATACTGTAAGTGAATTTTTAATATGATCACAGCTACCAGGTAGTGGGGCCAGGGTCACCATTGTCACCAGCGCCCCTGGAGCAATTAGGGTTAAGTGCCTGCTGAAGGGCACAAGTGACATATTTTTCACCTTGTCTGCTCTGGGATTCGAACCAGCGACTTTTCAGTTACTGGCCCAAAGCTCTAATCTCGAGGCTACCTGCTGCCCCAATTTAGTGTCCATAGTTTGTTTTGTGTTTGGTACGATTTTAGCTATTCTGTCTCAGTCAGAGATGTATTCTTTCTGTCTCAGCACCCTCTGGGTCACACGTCCACCCTGTCTCAGTCAGAGGAGAGGGCCAGTAGCTGCTGCTCCCTCTCCGAACACAGCATGTCCCTGGTGACGGGTTGGGACAACCAGAGGAGGACAGCTACGCAGCCACCGTCAGAGATAACGAGGGCAGAAGACTCATCGTTCTGGGGTACTGGTCGGTAGCAGGGAGGGGAAGATCTATATATATATATATATATATATTATATATATATATTATATAGTATACTGTATATATATATATATCTATCTTATATTTTATATATATAGTATACTGTATGTAGACTGTGTAAATGACTCTCTGTCTATATTCTGTCTGTATATTTTCTCTATTGCTTGCATTGCCATATCACCAAGTAAAATTCTGTGTAAATGTACATTGTCTTGGGCGAAATAAAGTCTGTTTCTGATTCTGATCACTAGACACGTACAGTCTCCGTGACCCAGACAGACCTCTGTCCGTGCTCCCTGACGACAACGCTTCCTTCTCAGGGCGACATCCTGCTAGAAAGCTGCTGCAGCTGCTCCAGAAGGACGTTGGGATGCCCAGCGGTAGCAGCAGTGCTGTCTCCTCTGCCTCTGAGACCTCTCTCAACAGGACAAACTTCTTTGGGGAGAATCCAGGAGTGACAGCTGTGTTTCCAACCAGGTGGCTTGAGAGAAGAGAGGGATGTGAGCCAAAGAGTGCAGCCTGACGTCTCACCTGAGCTGCAGCCTGACGTCTCACCTGAGCTGCAGCCTGACGTCTCACCTGAGCTGCAGCCTGACGTCTCACCACCAGTCACAGGGAGAAGAGAAGGCCCTCAAGGAGGAGCCTCCGTCTCTCTGAGAAGACGGAGAAACTCAAAATAAACAGTCTTCGCGGATGTCTGAAATTTCCAACATCACCATCCGTTCCCTGAGCAGCCAGCCGGATGAAAGCAGTAACGCGCTCTGCAGGCAGCTCTGCTCGGAGCCAGAGAGGAGTCTGGACTCTGAGCCTGGAGCAGAGACCCAGAGAGGTGCCAGCCGTGGGCCCGTACCATCCTTACACAGTGAAGTCAACACACCTGACATTGTCACAATACACCTAACGTTTTAACCACTGGATCTGCCAAAGGGAGGTTGAGCGTGACCAGAGGGCTACTGGACAGTGTGTTAGGGTCGGGGTCGGGGTCGGGGCCCAGTTTTCAGCAGGGTTCAGTGTGGAGCGAGGCCATAGGGAGACAGACCTCTGGTCCTCAGGGACCAGACAGGCATAGAACAGACGTCTCGTTCCTGAGCCTCCTCCCCCAGCCCGTGTCCCAGTCCACCCAGGTGTGTTCTCCCACGCTCCAGTCAGATCCAGCACTAGCTGTCTGCCCTCACCTTTAACATGGAGGTTCTCATCGCTCTTCAGGCTCCAGAGTCTCCTCCCAGCCCCAGCCTGCTGTAGTCACCCTGGCTGATAGAGCCACCCCTGTCCCGGACCCCACTCTGCCTGCCAGAGAGACAGTACAGGAGCCCTCAGGAAGAAGCCACCATTCTCTCCCCAGTCTCAACTACCTACAGAAGGTTGGTGCCTGAAGGCCAACCAGAGTTCAAACAAGATGTCGTTCTATGACAACCTGTCTCTTCAGGGCTTCTCCGGAGTCTCTCCAAGCAGAAGGCCTACGATGCAGTCTCTGAGTCTCTGACCCGTATGCTGGGTCTTCCACAGCTGGGCAACCAGACCCTCAGCAGGTGTGAATCTGGACCCTCCTCCCCTACCAGAGGGGAGCAGCAGGTAGTGGTCTTCCCGAGAGAGAGGACACAGCAGGGCCTGTAGGAGGGCCATCCCCCTGGGCAGGTCTCAGTCTCCACTCCTCCCTCAACACAGTGGTCACGTCTATCCAGAGAGCTCAGCATGCACAGACGCACACTGACCAGGACAGCAGCCAGACACAGACAGAGGAGGAGAGCGCTCCAGGGCAGCCCAGGGGTTGGAGAGGACCCAGGGAGGGTCAGGGTCAGACCGGGTTCAGTCAGGAGGTAGACCTGAACAGCCCAGTGGTGCTCCAACCGAGACCTCTCCTTTCATCAGCCTGGGACGCTTCAGTAACGTGTCATCAACCGAGACGTCCTCTCAGCTCCCAGGCAGTGGTCACAGTGGGCAGAACTTTGAGGTTGTCCGTCAGGGCTGCTTCTTCTGTGGTCAGTCTGGAGGTGGATAACTATGCCCGTACTGGTCCTCCAAACCTCCTCACCACACAAGGAGAGGGAGCTCAACATTGAAGAAAGGATTCCGGTAAGACTAATTTGACAACTTATGTGAGGAGGGAAGGTGTCCAACATTCTGCTGTGTTGATCTGAAAATAACACCATATCGATACAATAACATGTTCTTATGGACTCACTGTATATGACTGTTTTGATTCTGATCTGCAGATGTACCTTCACAACCTTGGGATCGACCAATCTCCTTCTACGATCCTCAATCCCTTTGGACCTCGAGGGCCAATCAGAGAGCCAGAGTTCTCTCCCCACTGATCTGTGCACCATAAAGGGATCCACAGCCACTGGCACGCAACAAGAGCACACAGCCTTCTGAAGGTAGGTACCCATCCTAAAGGACAGCCTTCTGCAGGTAGGTAGGTAGGTAGGTAGGTAACCATCTCAAGGACAGCCTTCTGAAGGTAGGTAGGTAATCATCCTAAAGGACAGCCTTCTGAAGGTAGGTAGGTAGGTAGGTAACCATCCTATAGGACAGCCTTCTGAAGGTAGGTAGGTAGGTAGGTACCCATCCTAAAGGACAGCCTTCTGAAGGTAGGTAGGTAACCATCCTATAGGACAGCCTTCTGAAGGTAGGTAGGTAGGTAGGTACCCATCCTAAAGGACAGCCTTCTGAAGGTAGGTAGGTAGGTAACCATCCTAAAGGACAGCCTTCTGAAGGTAGGTAGGTAGGTACCCATCCTAAAGGACAGCCTTCTGAAGGTAGGTAGGTAGGTAGGTAGGTAGGTAGGTAATATCCTATAGGACAGCCTTCTGAAGGTAGGTAGGTAGGTAGGTAGGTAGGTAGGTACCCATCCTATAGGACAGCCTTCTGAAGGTAGGCAGGTAGGTAGGTAGGTAGGTAGGTGTAGGTAGGTAACCATCCTAAAGGACAGCGTTGTGAATTTATTTGATACCATTTCATCCGTCCACAAGATATAGTTCTGAAACAAATCTAGGGTTGCTACCCAAGCTGGCTGGTCGTTTGTTCTAACCGGTTCAGTTGCCAGAGACATTCAGTCTCTTTGTTCTGTCTCTATGGACGCGACCCAGTCGTTCTGTATCTATGGACGCGACCCAGTCGTTCTGTATCTATGGACGCGACCCAGTCGTTCGTTCTAAATGTTCCATTGCCAGAATGGCTGGCAACATTCTTATCCTTTGCTTGCTAGCTATCCAACTACGGCTAAATTACAGTCACGTCAAACAGAATAACAACAGTAGCTGCATTTGCATTTTGTTTAATCTGTTTTCTAGTGACATTTATTTGGATACATCCATAACAATGAGCTAATAAAGTTCGATTTCACCTGGCATAGAAAATGTGTTCTCTCGTCAGGACACTGTTGTTCAGAGGAGCCAGCCAACACACAGCTAACACATCACTTCAAACTAGCTGACCTTCGTCTCCATATAGTGGAGATCCAGTTTATAAATTGCCTGGCTGGGCTGATGAGACAGTGGATTGCACAGGTCAAATGGAACAGAGTAAATAGTAATTTTAACATCATAGATTTAGCCGGTGGCAACTTGTTGAATAGACACCGTCTGGAATGCGGTTTTAACCAATCAGCACTCAGGATTAGACCCACCTGGTTGTATATAAAGTAACTTCCTCTCTTCTCCCGTGGTGTTCCCAGGCGACAGCCCTCATAAAGGAGAGTTCTCGAGGTCCAGCTGCTGTCTGTGGCCTCAAGCATGTCTCTACCTCTCAGTGTGGACAGCCTCCACTCCATCACCATAAGGAGCCAGGCAGAGAACACCAGGGACTGCCTGTCCCCGTCTCCGGGACCAGACAGAGACAGGTCTCCCAGCCAGAGCAGTCTGAGGATAGCCCTCTGCCCCTGGATATCTCAGTGGAGAACACAGTGCTCCAGGACTCCCAGCAGGATCCTCATGGTCTCCAGCCATCCTCCCTGCACACAGTCCCCCAGCCTCAAGACCTCCACCTCTACCAGCTCCCTGCACCACAGTCCACCCAGCCTCAAGACTCCACCTCTACAGCTCCTGCACCACAGTCCACCCAGCCTCAAGACCTCCACCTCTACCAGCTCCCTGCACCACAGTCCACCCAGCTCCAAGACCTCCACCTCTCCCAGATCCCTGCACCACAGTCCAAATAATCAAAGTACCCTGGCATGCTTCCGGACCTACAGTCCTCTGCGCCACTCAGAGAGACAGCAGAGTTAATGTCTCTACCAGGCTACTATAGAGCTGGCAGGGAGGCTTGAGTCCAGTTCTGACAGCTTATCTCAGTACAGAGCCAGGGTCAAAAACAGCTTATACTAAAACAAAGATGGAGACGAGACAGTTTATACAGGGACAGAGACGTCTTGTCTCAATACAGAGACATGGACAGAGACGTCTTGTCTCAGTACAGCGACAGGGCAGAGACGTCTTGTCTCAGTACAGGCGACAGAGCAGTAGCACCCTGTCCCCAGGTTAACACCACCATGGATCGTAGTAATCCTGACGATTCCTTCGTAGGCTCCCAGACTCTGCAGGACATTAGGCTTTTGCTGGGTCGGGCTGAAAACATTGTGTCGGGTGGCTCCTCCTCCTCTGGCGCCTCCTCCCACCTCCTCCACTCTGACGACGACATCCTGCTCCCTCTTCAGGAGGAAGACGGAAGGATTCCAGGATTCCTCCTTCCCATCCTCCTCTGGTGGGGCCGGGGTGGGGGACCTAAGGAGTCACTCCTCATTGCTTTGGGCCCGCTCTCCTCTGACTCCATGCTGCCGGGGGTTAGGAAGAGAGATGAGAGCTCTGCCTACAGCGGGGAAGGTCATGTCAGGCTAACCAGAGAGCAGAGCACCAGTCCACACCCGCCAGAGAGGAGTCTGGGAAGACTACTACAGGACAGAGAGCATTATGGGAGACCACAGGACAGTTCTGAAGACAGAGAGCATTATGGGAGACCACAGGACAGTTCTGAAGACAGAGAGCATTATGGGAGACCACAGGACAGTTCTGAAGACAGAGAGCATTATGGGAGACCACAGGACAGTTCTGAGACAGAGAGCATTATGGGAGAACCACAGGACAGTTCTGAAGACAGAGAGCATTATGGGAGACCACAGGACAGTTCTGAGACAGAGAGCATTATGGAGACACAGGACAGTTCTGAAGACAGAGAGCATTATGGGACCACAGGACAGTTTCTGAGACAGAGAGCATTAGGGAGACCACCACAGGACATCTCCGGCGGTAGCTCCACCTTCCTCCTGACCGAATCCGTGCGGAGGCGGAGCCTGAGGGCTGCAGTGCCGGCCTCTCGGACACGAGGATTGGCCCTGTGCTGTTGTCAGTTATGCCGGTCAGCCAACCTGGTCCCTCATTGGGTGGTGCTGGCAGTGGCAAGCTGCAGCAGGCTTCAACAACAACAGTGGGAGGAGGAACACAGTGCAGGTGGCTCCAGCAGAGGTAAACTCTTTCTTCCTCTTCGTCCTCCTGTCCCGTGGGCTCTGAGCCGGGGTGCGGAGGTCTGTCTGAGCCGGGGTGCGGAGGTCTGTCTGAGCCGGGGTGCGGAGGTCTGTCTGAGCCGGGGTGCGGGAGGTCTGTCTGAGCCGGGGTGCGGAGGTCTGTCTGAGCCGGGGTGCGGAGGTCTGTCTGAGT
>NW_019943477.1:69429-97659 GCF_002910315.2 Salvelinus sp. IW2-2015 | reverse complement strand
TGTGTACCGAGGGCTGGAAAACCCTAGATCATTGTTATACTAATTTCCGCGACGCATATAAGGCCCTCCCCCGCCCCCTTTCGGAAAAGCTGACCACGATCCATTTTGTTGATTCAGCCTACAAACAAAAACTCAAACAACAAGTCTCCGCGCTCAGGTCTGTTCAACGCTGGTCCGACCAATCTGAATCCACGCTTCAAGACTGCTTCGATCACGCGGATTGGAATATGTTCGCATCGCGTCCAACAACAATATTGACGAATATGCTGATTCGGTGAGCGAGTTCATTAGGAAGTGCATTGACGATGTCGTACCCACAGCAACGATAAAAACATTCCAAACCAGAAACCGTGGATTGACGGCAGCATTCGCGTGAAACTGAAAGCGCGACACTGCTTTTAACCAGGGCAAGGTGACCGGAAGCATGACCGAATACAAACAGTGTAGCTATTCTCTCGCAAGGCAATCAAACAGGCTAAGTCCAGTACAGAGACAAAATCGAGTCGCATTCAACAGCTCAGACACAAGAGGTATGTGGCAGGGTCTACAGTCAATCACGGATTACAAAAGAAAACCAGCCCCGTCGCGGACCAGGATGTCTTGCTCCCAGACAGGCTAAACACTTTTTTGCCCGCTTTGAGGACAATACAGTGCCACTGACACGGCCCCTACCAAAACCTGGGCTCTCCTTCACTGCAGCGAGGTGAGTAAAACATTTAAACGTGTTAACCCTCGCAAGGCTGCAGGCCCAGACGGCATTCCCAGCCGCGTCCTCAGAGCATGCGCAGACCAGCTGGCTGGTGTGTTTACGGACATATTCAATCAATCCTTATCCCAGTCTGCTGTTCCCACATGCTTCAAGAGGGCCACCATTGTTCCTGTTCCAAGAAAGCTAAGGTAACTGAGCTAAACGCTACCGCCCCGTAGCACTCACTTCCGTCATCATGAAGTGCTTTTGAGAGACTAGTCAAGGACCATATCACCTCCACCCTACGGACACCCTAGACCCACTCCAATTTGCTTACCGACCAATAGGTCACAGACGACGCAATCGCAACCACACTGCACACTGCCCTAACCCATCTGGACAAGAGGAATACCCATGTGAGAATGCTGTTCATCGATTACAGCTCAGCATTTAACACCATAGTACCCTCCAAACTCGTCATCAAGCTCGAGACCCTGGTCTCGACCCCGCCCTGTGCAACTGGGTCCTGGACTTCTGACGGGCGCCCCAGGTGGTGAGGGTAGGTAACAACATCTCCACCCGCTGATCCTCAACACTGGGGCCCCACAAGGGTGCGTTCTGAGCCCTCTCCTGTACTCCCTGTTCACCCACGACTGCGTGGCCATGCACGCCTCCACTCAATCATCAGGTTTGCGGATGACACTACAGTGGTAGGCTTGATTACCAACAACGACGAGACGGCCTACAGGGGGAGGTGAGGGCCCTCGGAGTGTGGTGTCAGGAAAATAACCTCACACTCAACGTCACAAAACAAAGGAGATGATTGTGGACTTCAGGAAACAGCAGAGGGAGCACCCTATCCACATCGACGGGTCAGTAGTGGAAGAGGTGGAAGTTTTAAGTTCTCGGTGTACACATCACGGACAAACTGAATTGGTCCACCCACACAGACAGCGTTGTGAAGAAGGCGCAGCAGCGCCTCTTCAACCTCAGGAGGCTGAAGAATTCGGCTTGTCACCAAAAGCACTCACAAACTTCTACAGATGCACAATCGAGAGCATCCTGTCGGGCTGTATCACGCCTGGTACGGCAACTGCTCCGCCCACAACCGTAAGGCTCTCCAGAGGGTAGTGAGGTCTGCAGAACGCATCACCAGGGGCAAACTACCTGCCTCCAGGACACCTACACCACCCGATGTCACAGGAAGGCCATAAAGATCATCAAGGACAACAACCACCAAGCCACTGCCTGTTCACCCCGCTATCATCCAGAAGGGCGAGGTCAGTACAGGTGCATCAAAGCAGGGACCGAGAGACTGAAAAAACAGCTTCTATCTCAAGGCCATCAGACTGTTAAACAGCCACCACTAACATTTAGCGGCCGCTGCCAACATACTGACTCAACTCACACTTTAAAAATGGATTGATGGAAATTATGTAAAAATGTACCACTAGCCACTTTAAACAATGCCATTAATATAATGTTTACATACCCTACATTACCATCTCAATATGTATATACTGTACTCTATATCATCTACTGCATCTTGCCATCTTTAATGTATTACATGTCCCACTAGCCACTTTAAACTATGCCACTTTATTTTTACATACCCTACAGTACTCATCTCATATGTATAATACCGTACTCTATCCATCTACTGCATCTGCCATGCCGTTCTGTACCAACTCTCTTCATATATCTTTATGTCATATTCTTTATCCTTTACACTTGTGTGTGTGTGTAAGGTAGTAGTTGTGGAATTGTTAGGTTAGATTACTTGTTGGTTTTACTGCATTGTCGGAACTAGAAGACAAGCATTTGCTACACTCGCTTAACATCTGCTCCATGTGTTGTGACTAATAAAATTTGATTTGATGATTTGATTTGATTTGGCTCTGTGACTGGTGGTGTTGCTCCATTTAGCTCTGTGATCTGGTGGTGTCAGCTCCATTTAGCTCTGTGATCTGGTGGTGTTAGCTCCATTTAGCTCTGTGATCTGGTGGTGTTAGCTCCATTTAGCTCTGTGATCTGGTGGTGTTAGCTCCATTTAGCTCTGTGATCTGGTGGTGTTAGCTCCATTTAGCTCTGTGATCTGGTGGTGTTAGCTCTGTGATCTGGTGGTGTTAGCTCCTGCTGATTCTGGTGGTGTCAGCATCCATTTAGCTCTGTGATCTGGTGGTCAGCTCCATTTAGCTTGTGATCTGGTGGTGTTAGCTCATTTAGCTCTGTGATCTGGTGTGTTAGCTCCATTTAGCTCTGTGATCTGTGGTGTAGCTCCATTTAGCTCTGTGTATCTGGTGGTGTTAGCTCCATTTAGCTCTGTGATCTGGTGGTGTTAGCTCCATTTAGCTCTGTGATCTGGTGGTGTTAGCTCCATTTAGCTCTGTGATCTGGTGGTGTTGCTCCATTTAGCTCTGTGATCTGGTGTGTTAGCTCATTTAGCTCTGTGATCTGGTGGTGTTAGCTCTGTGATCTGGTGTGTTAGCTCTTCTCTGTGATCTGGTGGTGTCAGCTCCATTTAGCTCTGTGATCTGGTGGTGTCAGCTCCATTTGCTCTGTGATCTGGTGGTGTTAGCTCCATTTAGCTCTGTGATCTGGTGGTGTTAGCTCCATTTAGCTCTGTGATCTAGTGGTGTCAGCTCCATTTAGCTTTGTGTCTGGTGGTGTTAGCTCCATTTAGCTCTGTGATCTGGTGGTGTTAGCTTCTGTGATCTGGTGGTGTTAGCTCCATTTAGCTCTGTGATCTGGTGGTGTTAGCTCCATTTAGCTCTGTGATCTGGTGGTGTTAGCTCATTTAGTACTTGTTGATCTGGTGTGTTGCTCCATTTAGCTTCTGTGATCTGGTGGTGTTTAGCTCCATTTAGCTCTGTGATCTGGTGGTGTTAGCTCATTTAGCTCTGTGATTGGTGGTGTTAGCTCCATTTAGCTCTGTGATCTGGTGGTGTTAGCTCCATTTAGCTCTGTGATCTGGTGGTGTTAGCTCCATTTAGCTCTGTGATCTGGTGGTTTAGCTCCATTTGCTCTGTGATCTGTGGGTGTTAGCTCCATTTTAGCTCTGTGATCTGGTGGTGTTAGCTCCATTTTAGCTCTGTGATCTTGGTGGTGTAGCCTCCATTTAGCTCTGTGATCTGGTGGTGTTAGCTCCATTTAGCTCTGTGATCTGGTGTGTGTTAGCTCATTTAGGCTCTGTGATCTGGTGGTGTTAGCTCCATTTAGCTCTGTGATCTGTGGTGTTTGCTCCATTTAGCTCTGTGATCTGTGGTGTTAGCTCATTTAGCTCTGTGATCTGGTGGTGTTAGCTCCATTTAGGCTCTGTGGAGATCATGGTTGGGTGTTAGCTCCATTTAGCTCTGTGATCTAGTGGTGTTAGCTCCATTTAGCTCTGTGATCTGGTGGTGTTAGCTCCATTTAGCTCTGTGATCTGGTGGTGTTAGCTCCATTTGGCAGGCTAGCACAGTAAGAGGGACAAGAAGTAGCAAGCATTGGTTACTATATGAAGGTTACAGGTAGAGAAAGATCAGCTGACCTCAGACAGGGTGGAGGTGTAGGCTAGAGGATGCTGGGACAGAGAGGCACGGTGAGGGTCAGACGGCTGGACAACGCCGCTACTGCCCTTCTGGGCCTGCGGTGTCAGAAACCTCTCAAAGGCTACAGACACGTCTGGAGACCCCCTGACAAGACAAACAGGAGACATGCATAACATAAGCATGGGTTCCTTTTCAATAACCTAACACGATTCATACTGATATAGTGACCTTTGTTCATTAGAGTAATGAAACTATTATTTTAATAAACAATTTGATTTTCTAATGGAAGAAAGCGTTACCTTAAAGGGGCAAACTCTAAGTCTGTTGTTTGTTGGAAGAGAGAGTATCCCGAGAAGTCGTACTCTGGCAGCAGAGCGAGGGCAGGTGACAGACAACTGTCCTGAAATTCTAATGAAAAAAAAAGTCTACATATTAAAAACAACGACATGTATTACAACGTCATCTCTATCATTTCCGGTGATTAATTCATCTGTGAGACCCATGTTACAAAACATAACAGACGGGTTGTTTTATGACAGACACAGACAGACGGCTAGTTTCAAAGAGCCAAATCTGTCATCTAGTTGTTGGAGTTGCCAGTCCCTTGTCATGTTGAAAGTCTGTCTGTACGTATGGTTGGCACAGTGCTGAGACTGACCCTCCATAGCAAGGTGGACTGGTGTCTTACCCAGACCCAGGAACTGACTCCTGTCCTCTTCTGCTGGGAGATGGAACCATGACTCAGTCCTCTGAAACATGGAGAAGAAAACAAAAACTCCTCAATAAAACCGCAACATCACAGAATAAAACACTAACTCTTCAAACAACAGCTCATGTTCTGAACATAGGAGCATTAGCACATCTGCATAGCTATAGCTAGTTGCTATTAATTGTGGATCATAGACAGCAGCTGGATTACTTCCCTTCTACTCAATGACAGACCTGAGGGTGACCGCTCCAGCAACCTAATAAGTTATGTTGACTGGCTAGTAAGCTAGCACTTGACCATGACTCTCAGTTCGATTACATTATACACAACAGTCATTCTGTAGGGGATAATATATATATTTTTAATATATATTTTTTTATAGAGCCCCAACACTCGGTTTTAACATGCATCGCTTGCGGTACAGTTTTGGAAACACAGGAAGGCCCTTATTTGTATTTTGTATTTATTATGGATCCCCATTAGTTCCTGCCAAGGCAGCAGCTACTCTTCCTGGGGTTTATTATGGATCCCCATTAGTTCCTGCCAAAGCAGCACTACTGCTTCCTGGGTTTATTATGGATCCCCATTAGTTCCTGCCAAGGCGCAGCTACTCTTCCTGGGGTTATTATGGATCCCCATTAGTTCCTGCCAAGGCAGCAGCTACTCTTCCTGGGGTTTATTATGGATCCCCATTAGTTCCTGCCAAGCAGCAGCTACTCTTCCTGGGGTTTATTAGGATCCCCATTAGTTCTGCCAAGGCAGCAGCTACTCTTCCTGGGGTTTATTATGGATCCCCATTAGTTCCTGCCAAGGCAGCAGCTACTCTTCCTGGGGTTTTATTATGGATCCCCATTAGTTCCTGCCAAGGCAGCAGCTACTCTTCCTGGGGTTTATTATGGATCCCCATTAGTTTCCTGCCAAGGCAGCAGCTACTCTTCCTGGGTTTATTATGGATCCCCATTAGTTCCTGCCAAGGCAGCAGCTACTCTTCCTGGGGTTTATTATGGATCCCCATTAGTTCCTGCCAGGCAGCAGCTCTCTTCCTGGGGTTTATTATGGATCCCATAGTTCCTGCCAAGGCAGCAGCTACTCTTCCTGGGGTTTATTATGGATCCCCATTGTTCCTGCCAAGGCAGCAGCTACTCTTCCTGGGGTTTATTATGGTAACCATTAGTTCCTGCAAGGCAGCAGCTACTCTTCCTGGGGTTTATTAGGATAACCACTAGTTCCTGCCAAGGCAGCAGCTACTCTTCCTGGGGTTTATTATGGATCCCCATTAGTTCCTGCCAGACAGCAGCTACTCTTCCTGGGGTTTATTATGGATAACCATAGTTCTGCCAAGGCAGTAGCTACTCTTCCTGGGGTTTATTATGGATAACCATTAGTTCCTGCCAAGGCAGCAGCTACTCTTCCTGGGGTTTATTATGGATAACCACTAGTTCCTGCAAGGCAGCAGGACTCTTTCCGGGGTTTATTATGGATAACCACTAGTTCCTGCCAAGACAGCAGCTACTCTTCCTGGGGTTTATTATGGATAACCACTAGTTCCTGCCAAGACAGCAGCTACTCTTCCTGGGGTCCAGCGAAATTAAGGCAGTTTTACAATTTTAAAACTATTCTACCACCACATATCTACAACACAAAACCCATAATACATGTGTGTATGTCTGTCTGTGCCTGTGTTTGTCTCTTCACAGTCCCTGCTGTTCCATAAGGTGTTTTTTATATCTGATTCTACTGCTGCATCAGTTACCTGATGTGGAATAGAGTTCCATGTAGTCATGGCTCTATGTAGTATTGTGCACCTTCCATAGTCTGTTCTGGACTTGGGGACTGTGAAGAGACCTCTGGTGGCATGTCTTGTGGGATATGCATGGGAGTCTGAGCTGTGTGCCAGTAGTTTAAACAGACAGCTGGGTGAATTCAACATGTCAATAGCTCTCACAAATACAAGTAGTGATGAAGGCAATCTCTCCCCTACTTTGAGCCAGGAGAGATTGACATGCATATTATTAATGTTAGCTCTCTGTGTACATCCAAGGGCCAACTGTGCTGCCCTGTTCAAAATCAAATAGTTCTGAGCAAATTTTCCCTAGTCCCTCATTCTAGCACCTAACCACACCACGGAACAGTAGTCCAGGTGTGACAAAACTAGGGCCTGTAGGACCTGCCTTGTTGATAGTGCTGTTAAGAAGGCAGAGTAGCGTTTTATTATGGGCAGACTTCTCCCCATCTTAGCTACTGTTGTATCAACATGTTTTGACCATGACAGTTTACAATCCAGGGTTACCCCAAGCAGTTTATTCAACTTAACTTGCTCAATTTCTACATTATCTTTCATATCGGCGAGAATTTGTAAAACAATTACATTTTTTTTTAAAGTTACATTGATACACATGTTTATAGGGTTAGTGTTCCCACACGGCCATATCTCCATGTTACAGCGCATGTTTACGGAAGACAGAGGGACCACCTGATCGAATTAGCCATCTGTCTTGCATGCTCCTAACACTTCTGTGTGTAACAGAAGGCCACCAGAAACGTGTTCACTGAAAAATACTCTCGGCTGTAACTGTGATAAAGCCGGTTAACACAGTATACAGGAAGTGTATATTTTTCATTTGTGAATTTATGTTGATGTGATATGAAAGTAAAGGGCTTTATGTTTCTTGAGCCGTATCGCAATTGAGAAGCGATTCAAGTTTAGATGGAGTATTTGACTGTTAGATCCAGTCTACCTCTGAAAATAAGTTAGTTTGATTGTTACTGTATCTTAATTAACGTTACTAACTACCTATGTTTGGGGTTAGGGAAAGCAGGCAAGACATGTGAATGTTTTATGGGTCAAATACATGTAGTTAACCTACTCAATGTTTCTGTAGAAAACCCACACCACTGTGCTCCTTGTTCTATGTGACTGTACTACTTTATGTATCTAACGTTAGCTAAGCTAGCCATGTTACTGGTAGCTAAGTTAGCTATCTCGGGTAGATAACGTCGTTAGTTAACGTCAATCGGGGGGTGGTTCCGCATTTGTCTCACCTAAACTCCTGTTTATTTTATACCTCAGTCGCTGTAACTTTGCGCACACCAAAGATTGCCTGTTTATTGTAGCTCATACAACAAAATGAACATTTCTTACTCTGTTGACATCTGCCTCGTCTGTGGGAGAAGTCGGCTCTTGAGGCTCCATGTTGCTGTTGTCTCCGAGCCAGGGGCGCTTCGCTTCCTTCACAGTTCGTATCGAAGGGCGGTTGCTAGGAAGCCCGCAAATCTTGAGCGGGAGATTCGCTGAAAAGGAACAAGAAACTAGTTCAAATCTGTCTCACTGCGACATCTAACGCAGTGGAAGAGCAAAAGCATGTAATATATCAAAAAAAAGTATATTCATTTAATTAAAATGTTTGACATATATCTGTAATCTTATACTAACACAACAAATATTTACTGAAATAATGCCGAAAGACATTGTGGTTTTGAAGGTTGTGTCATCCCCTTCCACATACGTTAGCAGCTTAGCAGCTTAAGCTGCTAACGTTAGCTGAAAGTTTCAACTTTGACCCAAAAATCTTTGAGGCATAGCTATCTTTCATAGAAACATTATTTGTAGCTCTTTATTTAACTTTAATTTGGTAAACAGTAGTAACCGCGGATGAATGGCTTTGGCAGTAGCTATGCTAGACCAAATAGTTAGTTATATATGTGTTTGCTGACAGTCATGAAAACAATGCGCACTCTTCAATGGGGCAGAAGTCGGTGAGTATGTGATTCTGGATGGCCAGCAACAATGACAAGAAACTGCCATGTAGAGAATCGTACGTGGCTCGTTTCAGCTAGAGTTTCATCTTGTTATTGATACCATGTCTTGTTTTGAGGTGATTTCAAGTCAATGCTACAATTACAACTAAGGCCGGTTTACAGTCCGTCCATCGACGTCTGTAGACAATTGTCGTAGTGACATCATAAACTTTATATTGTCGTCCAACATCAAACGTGTCGCTGTCGTTTTGAAAAAGTATAAACCCAAAACGACAGCCTCTGCATGACATCAGCAGCCTGGTGCTCCAAATAGTAAACTTTCTCTAATTTAACACCAATAAACATATCTGTTTCAAAATGTATTCAGTAAATGTTAACCTAGCAAGCCAGGCAACTAAAAGCAATGTTTTGGTCTAGCCGGTGTGGTGAGATCAATTGGTATGCGACGATACGAGCGCTTATTTCAAAGAGCGCTCCGTAAACGACGCCCAAGTGGGCAGAGATAGGCATGTTGCGCTGGGACACGTTTTAATATGGTGAAAAGCCTCTCATTTTACATTGTGGTTATGTGTAGCCTAGTTATGCTAATATATTTGAGACCAGTATATTGTAGTTAATTTTGTCTTTGACTTAATAAGTAAAATATCTTTGTGTAGGAAACAACAAGTCCCAGACAGTTCTCATTAGAACATACCAGATGGAGGCATTGTTTACTACTCACCAGTGTTTGGAATACATTGAGCTCGTTGATAAAACGGACCATGGGACGCTTTTTCACACTGAGAATTATTTGTCAAAGGTGGTTCTGTGTAAACTGCCGTTTCCAGCTTTTGAACAAAAAGTTGTGTCACTTAGACGTTTCCTTGTTTTTAAAAGAAAAGCATTTTTTTTGTCCATTAAAGTAACATCAAATTGTTTATGTTTGTTAACAATACCACTGAAAATATCAAAAAATAAGGTCCAAGCGTCTTTGACAGAGGGGATCAAGCTGATTCTAAACAAAAAGCTATTAGAATTGTAAGTGTATGTATATCCCTTAATAGGGTCCTTGTGTAATTGTAATGTGATATTGTACCCCCTAGATCGATTGTCCATTATATATAATCTATATATACTTGTGTTCCCTTAAGTACTTTCTGTATTGATTTGTTGTTAATAAAAAATAAAAATAAAATAGTTACTACTTATTTGGTAGTGAGTGGAAACGCCAACTAGATGCTTCACATTTATACATCCGGTGAAATATCTGTCTCATTGTTCTATTTGTACTTCAACCTAGACATTGACCCGGAAGTTATTTAGGTAACCTTGGGAATGCTTCCGGGATTTCTTTCTTCAACATGGCTGCTTCGTAAAGCAACTTGTATGTTTCCGTTAACTACATTCACGCATTTTATTGATAGTTGTAGGTAAATATTTGCACATAAACTATTAGAGTAAGCAGTCGATTGTCAGTCAGTATGTTTCAAGTTATTACCAGAAGTACCCCGGTAATCCGGCTTCTCGCCCCCCGTGGAGCCGTGCTTGTGGAGGCTGTCCGGGGTAGGAAGACCCGCAACGACCCAAAGGCCAAATCCAAAGAGGGGCGCATCAAAACGCCACCTCCCGTCGACCCGGTGGAGATGGTGGTCCTCAGGGAGAGATTCACAGAATATGACCTGATCATGAGAGCGCTGAGGTAAGGCTAGACCAATGCACGTACACGTTTATGTTTCAGACGTGGTGTGTTTCAGGCCAAAATCTAAGATTAAATCGAAGGTTACTGATAGCTAGTTCTGTATAAAAGTGAAATTGTCTGACTGATCAGTTTCATTACTGATAATAAGTAAGTAACGTTAGCTACCTTGCTTTCAGTTATCCCATTCATAGTCATAAAGATAAATATGGCGTCTTTTTGTAGGCACTAACTCCGCCATGGTTATTAGTAAACTAGCCCAATTTATTTTTTCACAGCAAGAGAGAAGTTGCCATATTTATACAATAAACACTTTTTCCATAACGTTATTGAGCCAATTAAGAATGAATATCATAGTAAATTGTAATGACGTTAGAAGCAAAATGTGGGTTTCCTCAAAATGATTATTATTACAAGATATGACAATAAAGGAATTTGAATGTGGCAAGAGAAAATATAATTTGCCCTTATTAAACTCGCCAGATCATTTTCCATTAATGGATGTCTGTTTAACTCGTTGACTGCTATGATTAAGCAATAAGGCACGAGGGGGTATGGTATATGGCCAATATACCACGGCTAAGGCCTGTTGTTAAGCATGACACAACGTGGGGTGCCTGGATACAGCTGTATATTGGCCATATACCACAATCCCCGGGGTGCATTATTGCTATTATAAACTGGTTACCAACGTAATTAGGACAGTAAAGTACTTAAGTTAAAATACGACTTAAGTAGTTTTTGGGGGTATCTGTACTTTACTATTTAAATTTATGGCAACTTTTACTTCACTACATTCCTAAAAAAAAAAAATGTACTTTTTACTCCATACATTTTCCCTGAAACCCAAAAGTACATGTTACAGTTTGACAGGGAAATGGTCCAATTCACTTATCAAGAGAACATCCCTGGTCATCTTTACTGCCTCTGATCTGGAGGACTCACTAAACACAAATGCTTTGTTTGTAAATTCTATTCTGAGTGTTGGAGTGTGCCCCTGTCTATCCATAAATATATTTTAAAAATACAAGAAAATTGTTCCGTCTGGTTTCCTTAAAATAAGGAAGTTAAAATGATTTATACTTTTGATACTTAAGTACATTTTAGCAATTCCATTTACTTTTGATACTTAAGTATATTTAAAACCAAATACTTTCAGACTTTTACTCAAGTAGTATTTGACTGGGTGACTTTCACTTTTACAGAAGAAGTGTTTTGGAGGTTTCAGTATGGAGAACACAGACAGACGGCTATAATGTTGTGGTCCGTGAATGTGGTTGTGATTAGTGTTTATGTGGTTGACAGGCTGGAGTTCAAGGAGGAGATGCTGAGGAAGAGGTATGAAGAGGAGGTGGGCTCCCTGGCGGAGGAGAGGGCGAAGCAGGAGGCGGAGGAGCACCGCTCCCTCATGACCTGGAACCAGGAGGAGAATCTCCGCATGCTCAAGATCAGGTCAGGAAGGAACAGGACATCGGTTCTGATTTGTCCCAAATGGCAACCTCAGTTTTCACTGACCTTTTCATGTCCACCTCCATCAAATGATCCATAAATCATTTCCATAAAAAACATTCTCTCTCCCTCCTCTCTCTCGTTCTCTGCCTTTTAGGGAACTGAGAGTTCAGAAAGAGGTGGAAGTGGCTGAGGTCAAGAAGACAGAGGCAGCCATTCTGCGAGAGCAGACCATGGAAATCTTTGTTAAAGAGAAGGGAGAGGAGATAATGCGGATTCAGGTATGTAGAGGTTTGGTCAACCTTTTGAAAGCCAAAGTTACGTTATTGACTATTGATCGTTATTGATTATTGTTATTGATTATTATTATTATTATTGTATTATTGATCGTTATTATATTCGTTATTGATTATATTGTTATTGGAAACAAATGCGGCGCCATGTTGGCGGAAGTTGTTTTCCTCTGAAACTAGACTGTTGTCGTGTCAATGCATCAATGTCTCAACTCTCTACATACATGGCTCTGTTCCAGGAAGAGGCCAAGAGCTTCATCAACATGGAGAACCTGGACCAGCGTATCGAGGAAGCCCTGGACAACCCTAAGAACTATAACTTTGCCATCGACAAAGATGGCCGTGTGGTGAAGAGGACTGTGCTGCAGTGAGAGAGACTGAGGATGGCTGGAAGTGTAGGGTGAAGTTGCCCCTAGACTCTGATCTGGGTTCAGTTTAACATTTTCCCCCCACTATGGATAAGGTTAGGATTGTGGGATTGGAAGCTGATCCTGGATCTATACCTAAGGGAAATTTCACCTTGGAGCCTGGCTGGAGGCCTCAGAGGAGACTGGTCACGACTGACTGATCTACAAATCACCTTGCATCATAAATAACTACTCATTAGTATTTGTAAATCAGTCCGTCACAATGCTCTGGGACACGGCCAGTGTGGCCTTTTCTCATTTGGGCAAAAGTCCGTCCTCCACCCTCTCTCCTCTGTGACCTGGAAACCAATAAGTTATTGAGATGTCGATTCGTTAGTAGGCAAACGGAAAAGGATAGGCATGTGTATCCTACCTGAGTCCTTCACTGAACAGTTGTGATATCTGTCACGGCCACTTGGAAACAGCTGTTTGTTTTTTGGTCAGAGGAGAAAAGCATGAACACGTTTAAAAACTATATGCTACTTATCCTTTCTCAAATGTCTTGTTCAACCAGGATGTGGTTAGCTGGGGTCATTTGTCCAAGCCCTCGCAAATTGTGGCATTTATGTTAGTAATGGGGGGGAAGGGGGGAATCGATAGTTACGTATCGCAATGTTATTTTTGATGATATTACACAGAGAGTACAAAACATTAAGAACACCTGCTCTTTCCATGACACAGACTGACCAGGTGAATCCAGGTGAAAGCTATGATCCCTTATTGATGTCACCTGTTAAATCCACTTCAATCGGTGTAGATGAAGGGGACGAGATGGGTTAAAGAAGGGTTTTTAAGCCTTGAGACGGGGATTAGAGTCAACATGGACCAGCATCCCTGTGGAACGCTTTCGACACCTTGTAGAGTCCATGCCCCGACGAATTGAGGCTGTTCTGAGGACAACTCAATATTAGGAAGGTGTTCTTAATGTTTTGTACACTCGGTGTATAGCGATACTGTCAAAGGAGACTGCCTGTACCTGTACCAAAACTCCAGTATTGTTCATCCTGTAGCTTTCTCTCCATCTTTATTTCCAATTTATCAAAACTTGTTTTCTAATGTCTCTCTCTTGCCTCTGCAGCAGACATACAGTGACCAATATGTTTGGCAAGGTCCCTCACTATGGTGATAATATCATATCGTGAGGCACCTGACAATTCGCAAACCTAGTTTCTATTGGACAAATTCAGGTAGGTCCCTCCCTGTTTCGTTTGCGTCCATTTTATTCTGTTTGGTTCCTAGGGAATACAGCCATGATTTGTTAAATACCTATTCAAGCGTTGTAATATCTGTCATGCGTCTGCGATGTATTCGGGCACGAACTCAACCCTTAAAAAGGACAGCCTACTCTGTGTGTGTGTGTGTGATGAACAGTTTCCTGGCACAATTACCCATGTCTCCACCAGTTTGGTTATGGGGGGATTTACAGTTTATGAAAGTGCTGTAAAACTTCAATCTATGGACTTTACTTCAAGCTTGTAGTTCTCATCTGTCAAGTACATAGTGGGAACCTTATGTAATAAATCATTGTTTCTTCCTGATTGATCATCTCTACTACTTCCTTGTGAGTCATGTGGCTTTAAATCGTTTAAATCATTATAATGGCGCCAGAGGAGATTTTGTACATAATGTTTCTGCTACCCGAAAAGAGCTTCTGGATATCAGAACAGCGATTACTCACCTCACTGGACCAAGATTTCTTTATTTTAACGAGTCGGACGCAAAGGATTTACTGCAGATACCGGACCAGGCCCAAATCCCTGTCATAGGCATGAAGAGAAGACTGAAATACAGGGAGCCCACCTCTACCATCTGTTCTATTGGCCAACGTGCTGGGAAATAAACTGGACGACCTCTCCACTCGAGACTATCCTACCAACGGGACATTCGAAACTGTAATATCTTATGTTTCACCGAGTCGTGGCTGAACGACAACATGGATAATATACAGTTGGCTGGGTTTTCGTGCATCAGTCAGATAGAACAGCTGCCTCCGGTGAGACAAGGGGTGAAGGTCTGTGTCTATTTGTCAATAACAGCTGGTGCACAAAATCTGATATTAATGAAGTCTTAAGGTTTTGCTCACCTGAGGTAGAGTACCTCATGAGAAGCTGTAGACCACACTATTTACCAAGAGAGTTTATCTATATTATTCATAGCTGTCTATTTACCACCATAAACCGATGCTGGCGCTAAGACCGCACTCAAAGAGCTGTATACGGCCATAAGCAAACAAGAACATGCTAATCCAGAAACTGCGCTCCTATTGGTCGGGGACTTTAATGCAGGAAAACTTACATCCATTTTACCTCATTTTTACCAGCATGTTATATGTGATACCTGAGGGAGAAAACAATTCTAGACCACCTTTACTCCACACACAGATGTGTACAAAGCTCTCCCTCGCCCTCCATTTGGCAAATCTGACCATAATTCTATCCTCCTGATTCCTGCTTACAAGCAAAAACTAAAGCAGGAAGTACCAGTGACTCGCTCAATATGGAAGTGGTCGGATGACGCAGATGCTAACGGGACTGTTTTGCAAGAACAGACTGGAATATGTTCCTGGATTCTTCCGATGGCATTGAGGAGTACACCACATCAGTCACTGGCTTCATCAATAAGTGCATCGAGGACGTCGTCCCCACAGTGACTGTACGTACATGTCCCAACCAGAAGCCATGGATTACAGGCAGCATCCGCATCGAGCTGAAGTTTAGAGCTGCCGCTTTCAAGGAGTGGGACTCTAACTCGGAAGCTTATAAGAAATCCTGCTATGCTATCAGATGAACATCACACGCTCAGCCCTTTGAGGCTGTATGACACGCAGGTCCTTTGAGGCTGTATGACACGCTCAGTCCTTTGAGGCTGTATGACACGCTCAGTCCTTTTGAGGATGTATTGACACGCATCAGTCCTTTGAGGATGTCACGTGACGCACGCTCAGTCCTTTAGAGGCATGTATGACACGGCCAGGCCTTTGAGGGCTGTATGACACGCAGCTTTGAGGCTGTATGACACGCTCAGAGCTCCTTTAGAGCTGTATAGAAACGCTCAGCCTTTGAGGCTGGTAGACACGCAGTCCTTTGAGCTGTATGACACGCTCAGTCCTTTGAGGCGTATGACACGCTCAGTCCTTTGAGGATGTATGAACACGCAGTCCTTTGAGGCTGTTACTGACAGCTCAGTCCTTTGAGGATGTATGACCGCTCAGTCCTTTGAGGATGTATGACACGCTCAGTCCTTTAGAGGCTGTATGACACGCAGGCCCTTTGAGGCTGTATGACACGCAGGCCCTTTGAGGCTGTATGACACGCAGGTCCTTTGAGGCTGTATGACACGCAGGCCCTTTGAGGCTGTATGACACGCAGGTCCTTTGAGGCTGTATGACACACAGGTCCTTTGAGGCTGTATGACACGCAGTCCCTTTGAGGCTATGTGACACTCTGGCCTTTTAGAGGCTGTATGACTCAATTCACAATATGTGTCTTCTTCCAGAGCCCCCTGGTCTGAGATACAGAACAAACACCAACATTCATTACCACTGCAATCCGGCTGCTCAGTTAGATCAGGGAGGTTTGTCAAAAATGTAACTAATAAATTAAGGTAAAATATGTACATTTATCCACTTTTCAGAAAACCGAAGGGTGTGTGTTGTGAACATCACAAAGTTGTTTTGGGGTGGCTAGGTCACATGGTCAAGGTTCAACTTAATTTAGAGTCACAGTACAAACCCGACCAGCCAAGGTCCTACACAGTACAAACACGACCAGCCAAGGTCCTACACAGTACAAACACCAAACGAGAAGGTCCTACACAGTACAAACACCACCAGCCAAGGTCCTACACAGTACAAACACGACCAGCCAAGGTCCTACACAGTACAAACACCACCAGCCAAGGTCCTACACAGTACAAACACAACCAGCCAAGGTCCTACACAGTACAAACACCACCAGCCAAGGTCCTACACTGTACAAACACCAAACGAGAATCTACAGAAGGAAGCGGAGACACATGAACAACACCCAGAGACACCTGTTAAACACATGAACAACACCCCCAGAGACACCTGTTAAACACATGAACAACACCCCCAGAGACACCTGTTAAACACATGAACAACACCCCCAGAGACACCTGTTAAACACATGAACAACACTCACAGAGAGACACTCAGAAACCATACTGGACCTCATCCTGTGAAAAGAGAACCTGAAACAACTGAAGGAAGGAAACTAGTCACCTGTGTGTCCTGCAGCTTCAACACCAAAACAAACAGTGGAAAGAAACCACCGACAAACCAGTGAAATCAACTCGTTATGGATGACCTATCAGAATGGTAAAACGCTACCAGAACTGAAAATACTGATTTATACTGCTGAAGTAATATGGCTAGAGGTTCATCTGCCTCACCTAAAGCCCAGTCTGGTGGGAAGCTGCTATAGACCACCAAGTGGTAACAGTCAGTATCTGGATAACGTGTGTGAAAGCCACCGGGGTCTGACAATCTGGATGGAAAATTACTGAGGATAATAGCAGACGATATTGCCACTCCTATTTGACACATCTTCAATTTAAGCCTACCAGAGTGTTTGCCCTCAGGCCTGGAGGGAAGCTAAAGTCATTATTCTACCCAAGAATAGTAAAGCCCCCTTTTACTGGCTCAAATAGCCAACCAATCAGCCTGTTACCAATCCTTAGTAAACCTCTGGGAAAAAATGGTGTTTGACCAGATACAATGCTATTTCACAGTAAACAAATTGACAACAGACTTTCAGCATGTTTATAGGGAAGGACATTCAACAAGCACAGCAATTACACAAATGACTGATGATTGGCTGAGAGAAATTGATGATAAAGTGATTGTGGGGGCTGTCTTGTTAGACTTCAGTGCAGCTTTTGACATTATTGATCACGATCTGCTGCTGGAAAATGTATGTGTTATGGCTTTACACCCCCTGCTATAATGTGGATAATGAGTATGTATGCAGATGACTCAACACTATACACGTCAGCTACTACAGCGACTGAAATGACTGCAACACTTAACAAAGAGCTGCAGTTAGTTTCAGAATGGGTGGCAAGGAATAAGTTAGTCCTAAATATTTTCAAAACTAAAACATTGTATTTGAGATAAACCATTCCTAAATCCCTAAACCTCAACTAAATATTGTAATAAATAATGTGGTAATTAAGCAAGTTAAGGTGACTAACTGCTTGGAGTAACCCTGGTTGGAAACTGTCATGGTCAAAACATATTGAGCAGTAGTAGCTAAGATGGGGAGAAGTCTGTCCATATAAAAGCGCTTGGCTCTACCTTCTTAACAGACACTACACAAGGCAAGGTCCTTCCAGGCCCTAGTTTTGTCACACCTGGACTACTGTTCAGTTCGTGTGTTCAGGTGTCACAAAGAGGGACTTAGGAAAATGACATTTGGCTCAGAACAGGGCAGCACGGCTGGCCTTGGATGTACATAGAGAGCTAACATTAATAATATGCATGTCAATCTCTCCTGGCTCAAAGTGGGAGGAGAGATTGCCTTCATCACTACTTGTATTGTTGAGAGCTATTGAAATGTCGAATTCACCCGACTGTCTGTTTGAACTATGGCACACACTCAGACACCCATGCATATCCCACAAGACATGCCACCAGAGGTCTCTTCACAGTCCCAAGTCCAGAACAGACTATGGAGGCACACAGTACTACATAGAGCCATGACTACTGGAACTCTATTCCACATCAGGTAACTGATGCAGCAGCAGTAGAATCAGATATAAAACAGCCTATGGAACAGCAGGGACTGTGAAGACACACACACACACAACACCACACACATCACACACCACACACACACACACACACACCCACACACACACACACACACACACACACACACACACACACACACACACACACACACACACAACACACACACACACACACACACACACACACACGATAACATACTCCACTATACACACCACAAACAACTGGATTTAGTACTGTAGATATGTGGTAGTGGTGGAGTAGGCCACACAGTGTGTTGTGAAATCTGTGAATGTATTGTAATGATTTAATTTGTGCTGTACCCCAGGAAGAGTGCTGTTGCTTGTGGCAGGAACTAATGGGATTCATAATAAACCCAGGAAGAGTAGCTGTGCCTTGGCAGGAACTAATGGGGATCCATAATAACCCAGGAAGAGTAGTTGCTGCCTCGACAGGAACTAATGGGGATTCATAATAAACCCCAGGAAGAGTGCTGCTGCTTGGCAAGACTAATGGGGATCCATAATAAACCCAGGAAGAGTAGTGTCCTGCTTGGCAGGAACTAATGGGATTCATAATAACACCCAGGAAGAGTAGCTGCTGTCTTGGCAGAACTAATGGGGATCCATAATAAACCCCAGGAAGAGTAGCTGCTGCCTAGACAGGAACTAATGGGGATCCATAAATAACCCCAGGAAGAGTAGCTGCTGCCTTGACAGGAACTAATGGAGATCCATAATAAACCCCAGGAAGAGTAGCTGCTGCCTTGGCAGGAACTAATGGGATCCATAATAAACCCCAGGAAGAGTAGCTGCTGCCTTGGCAGAACTAATGGGGATCCATAATAAACCCAGGAAGAGTAGCTACTGCCTTGGCAGGAACTAATGGGGATCCATAATAAACCCAGGATGAGTAGCTGCTGCCTTGACAGGAACTAATGGGGATCCATAATAAACCCCAGGAAGAGTAGCTGCTGCCTTGGCAGGAACTAATGGGGATCCATAATAAACCCCAGGAAGAGTAGCTGCTGCCTTGACAGGAACTAATGGGGATCCATAATACCCCAGGAAGAGTGGCTGCTGCCTTGGCAGGAACTAATGGGGATCCATAATAACTACAAATATTAAAAATGTCTATCAGACTTTATATAATTCAAACAAAGGGTTAAACATTTTTTTTTAAAAAAGACATTGGAAAAGACATTGACAATGTAATGACAGTTGTGTAGAGGTAAAAATGTTGATACGGTGTTGAGAGAACAATGTTAAAAAAAAATGACTCTGAAGAAAGATGTGGTGCTTGTCCTTACCTGGAGTGCCTGAGGGTGGCGCTGTTAACTGGGCTTGTACTTGACCCATGACATCAGATCAACGTTTGTTATTCTACCTGCCTCAGTGTGTTAATATTACAACCGTTGTAATTGTTTTATGATCGTGTTTTAATAAATCCTTGGGTCTCTAAATTAAGAGTTGTAGATCCGTATGGTCTACGAAGAAGGTGTGACTTATTCACAACGAGGTTGTAAAACAACGTTATTTTACTCCGACTGACTGAGCAGCCATATGTTAACACGTGTCAACGGTTAACTCTTCTGGATAATCAGGAGGTGCCCTGGGGAACATCTCCACAAATGTAACGTCTTGAACTCCTTGTCATGTCATGCTTATCAATGACGGCATAGGGAGTTGGCAGAGCACAACTGATCTGGGACAGGCTATAGAAGGAGACTACGATCTGGGACCAGGCTATAGAAGAAGACAGCTGATCTGGGACCAGGCTATAGAAGAAGACAGCGGATCTGGGATCAGGCTATAGAAGAAGACAGCTGATCTGGGATCAGGCTATAGAAGAAGACAGCTGATCTGGGACCAGGCTATAGAAGAAGACAGCTGATCTGGGCACCAGGCTATAGAAGAAGACAGCTGATCTGGGACCAGGCTATAGAAGAAGACAACTGATCTGGGACCAGGCTATAGAAGGAGACAACTGATCTGGGACCAGGCTATAGAAGAAGACAGCTGATCTGGGACCAGGCTATAGAAGAAGACAACTGATTTGGGACCAGGCTATAGAGGAGACTACAGATCTGGGACCAGGCTATAGAAGGGACAACAGATCTGGTACCAGGCTATAGAGGAGACCACAGATCTGGGACCAGGCTATAGAAGAGACAAACAGATCTGGGACCAGGCTATAGAAGGAAAACCACAGATCTGGGACCAGGCTACAGAAGGAGCCTACAGATCTGGGACCAGGCTATAGAAGGAGACAACTGATCTGGGACCAGGCTATAGGAGGAGACAAGATCTGGGACCAGGCTATAGAAGGAGACAACAGATCTGGGACCAAGGCTATTAGAAGGAGACAACAGATTGGGACCAGGCTATAGAAGGAACAACAGATCTGGGACCAGGCTATAGAAGGAGACAACAGATCTGGTACCAGGCTATAGAAGGAGACACTGAATCTGGACCAGGCTATAGAAGGATACAAAGATCTGGGACCAGGCTATAGGAGGAGACAACACGATCTGGGAGCAGGCTATAGGAGGAGACTACAGATCTGAGACCAGGCTATAGAAGGAGACTACAGATCTGGTACCGAGCTATAGAAGGGGACAATTGATCTGGACCAGGCTATAGAAGAAGACAACAGATCTGGAGCCAGGATATAGAAGGAGACAACTGATCTGGGACCAGGCTATAGGAGACTACAGTTCTGGGACCAGGCTATAGAAGAAGACAACAGATCTGGGACCAGGCTATAGAAGAAGACAACAGATCTGGGACCAGGCTATAGGAGGAACAACAGATCTGGGAAGCAGGCTATAGGAGGAGACTACAGATCTGAGACCAGGCTATAGGAGGAGACCAACAGATCTGGGACCAGGCTATAGAAGGAGACAATTGATCTGGGACCAGGCTATAGGAGGAGACTACGGATCTGGGACCAGGCTATAGGAGACAACTGATCTGGGACCAGGCTATAGAAGGAGACAACAGATCTGAGACCGGGCTATAGGGAGGAGACAACAGATCTGGTACCAGGCTTATAGAAGGAGCCAATTGATCTGGGACAGGCTATAGAAGGATACAACAGATCTGGGACCAGGCTATAGGAGGAGAAACAGATCTGGGAGCAGGCTATAGGAGGAGACAACAGATCTGAGACCAGGCTATAGAAGGAGACTACAGATCTGGTACCAGGCTATAGAAGGAGTCAATTGATCTGGGACAGGCTATAGAAGGGAGACAACTGATCTGGGACCAGGCTATAGAAGGAGACCACAGATCTGGGACCGGCTATAGAAGGAGACAACAGATCTGGGACCAGGCTATAGAAGGAGACAACAGATCTGGGACCAGGCTATAAAGAAGGATACAACAGATCTGGGACCAGGCTATAGGAGGAGACAACAGATCTGGGAGCAGGCTATAGGAGGAGACTACAGATCTGAGACCAGGCTATAGGAGAGACACAACAGATTCTGGGACCCAGGCTATAGAAGAAGACAACAGATCTGGGACCAGGCTATAGAAGGAGACAACTGATCTGGGACCAGGCTATAGAAGGAGACAACAGATCTGGGACCAGGCTATAGAAGGAGACAACTGATCTGGACCAGGCTATAAAAAGAGACAACAGATCTGGGACCAGGCTAGAAAGGAGACAACAGATCTGGGACCAGGCTATAGAAGGAGACCACAGATCTGGGACCAGGCTATAGAAGGAGACAACAGATCTGGGACCAGGCTATTGAAGGAAACAACAGATCTGGGACCAGGCTATAGAAGGAGACTACAGATCTGGGACCAAGGCTATAGAAGGAAACAACAGATCTGGGACCAGGCTATAGAAGGAGACAACAGATCTGGGACCAGGCTATAGAAGGAGACTACAGATCTGGGACCGGCTATAGAAGGAGACAATTGATCTGGACCAGGCTATAGAAGGAGACAACAGATCTGGGACCAGGCTATTGAAGGAAACAACAGATCTGGGACCAGGCTATAGAAGGAGACTACAGATCTGGGACCAGGCTATAGAAGGAGACAATTGATCTGGGACCAGGCTATAGAAGGAGACAACAGATCTGGGACCAGGATATAGAAGGAGACAACAGATCTGGGACCAGGCTATAGAAGGAGACAACAGATCTGGGACCAGGCTATAGAAGAGAGACAACAGATCTGGGACCAGGCTATAGGAGGAGAACAACAGATCTGGGACCAGGCTATAGAAGGAAACAACAGATCTGGGCCAGGCTACAGAAGGAGACTACGATCTGAGACCAGGCTATAGAAGGAGACAATTGATCTGGTACAAGGCTATAGAAGAAGACAACAGATCTGGGACCAGGATATAGAAGGAGACAACTGATCTGGGACCAGGCTAAAGATGGAGACAATAGATCTGGTACCAGGCTATAGAAGGAGACTACAGATCTGGGACAAGGCTATAGAAGGAAACAACAGATCTGGGACCAGGCTATAGAAGGAGACAACAGATCTGGGACCAGGCTATTGAGGAAACAACAGATCTGGGACCCGGCTATAGAAGGAGACTACAGATCTGGGACCAGGCTATAGAAGGAGACAATTGATCTGGGACCAGGCTATAGAAGGAGCAACAGATCTGGGACCAGGATATAGAAGGAAACAACAGATCTGGGACCAGGCTATAGAAGGAGACAACAGATCTGGGACCAGGCTATAGAAGGAGACAACAGATCTGGGACCAGGCTATAGGAGGAGACAACAGATCTGGGCCAGGCTATAGAAGGAAACAACAGATCTGGGACCAGGCTACAGAAGGAGACTACAGATCTGAGACCAGGCTATAGAAGGAGACAATTGATCTGGTACAAGGCTATAGAAGAAGACAACAGATCTGGGACCAGGAATATAGAAGGAGACAACTGATCTGGGACCAGGCTAAAGATGGAGACAATAGATCTGGTACAGGCTATAGAAGGAGACTACAGATCTGGGACCAGGCTATAGAAGGAAACACAGATCTGGGACCAGGCTATAGAAGGAGACAACAGATCTGGGACCAGGCTATAGAAGAGACTACAGATCTGGGACCAGGCTATAGAAGGAGACAATTGATCTTTGGGACAGGCTATAGAAGGAGACAACAGATCTGGGACCAGGCTATTGAAGGAAACAACAGATCTGGGACCAGGCTATAGAAGGAGACACAGATCTGGGACCAGGCTATAGAAGGAGACAAGATCTGGGACCGGGCCGAGTGCTGGCGCGGCATGGGGGCACGCCGCAGACCAGGTTGAGGCCGTGATCTGGCAGACTATAGAAGGAGACAACAGATCTGGGACCAGGTATAGAAGCGAGACAACAGATTGGGACCAGGCTATAGAAGGAGACAACAGATTCTGGGACCGGCTATAGAAGGAGACAACAGATCTGGGACCAGGCTATAGAGGAGACAACAGATCTGGACCAGGCTATAGAAGGAAACAACAGATCTGGGACCAGGCTACAGAAGGAGACTACAGATCTGAGACCAGGCTAAGAAGGAGGACAATTGATCTGGTACAGGCTATAGAAGAAGACAACAGATCTGGGACCAGGATATAGAAGGAGACAACTGATCTGGGACCAGGCTAAAGATGGAGACAATAGCATTGGTACCCAGGCGATAGAAAGGAGACACTGATCTGGGACCAGGCTATAGAAGAAGACAATAGATCTGGTACCAGGCTATAGAAGAAGACAACAGATCTGGGACCAGGCTATAAATGGGGACAACTAATCTGGGACCAGGCTATAGAAGAAGACAACTGATCTGGGACCAGACTATAGAAGGAGATTACTGATCTGGGACCAGGCTAATTGTCAAACCTGACCAACAGTTGTTTTCCATCTAGGGATGCTGCTGCTGACCCTGTGCCTGTGGATCTGGGACCAGGCTATAGAAGGAAACTACAGATCTGGCACCAGGCTATAGGAGGAGACAACAGATCTGGGACCAGGCTATAGAAGGAGACTACAGATCTGGGACCAGGCTATAGAAGGAAACTACAGATCTGGGACCAGGCTGGGATGCTGCTGCTGACTCTGTGCCTGTGGATCTGGGGGTGTCGGGAAAGCCAGAAGATACATTTCCGTTCTAATCAATGGACAATAAAGTTGTGTTCTGTTTTCACAAAGCTCTACCATGACACTGACAGGCACCCGTTCTCCGGTCGGGAAGTCCCCATCTCGTCACCAACGCCCATGTAGTGGCCGATAAGAGAAACGTCTGGGTCAATATTGGCAGAAACTCAATTGCATTTCTCTGATTCCCTCGCATCCTCTCTCTTGCCACCTCAAAAACCCATTGGATGAGAAGGAAGCGGGAAGAGAAGACACAAGGAATCCAAAAAATGCCATTGA
Organism: Salvelinus sp. IW2-2015; assembly: GCF_002910315.2. NCBI lineage: Eukaryota > Metazoa > Chordata > Actinopteri > Salmoniformes > Salmonidae > Salvelinus > Salvelinus sp. IW2-2015. Next base: position 72,981 of record NW_019943477.1, on the reverse strand, counting down.
GATTCTGCCCCGGACCGTCACATTGTGCTCACCTTAAGTTCAGCCTGTTCGAAAGGCTCCAGCACCATAGGGTTATCCTCTTAGTGGGTAGTCATAGGAAAGGCTCCAGCATAGGGTTATCCTCTTAGTGGGTAGTCATAGGAAAGGCTACATCTGTTTAATGTTTTAATACTGTGTGGTTTTAAGGGTCAGGTTGGGTTGTAATACTGTGTGGTTTTAAGGGTCAGGTATACAGTCAGTCTATTGTTTAATAACCTAATGCATATTCCATGTCTGTTTAATGTGTAATAACCTAATGAATATTCCTTATCTGTTTAATGTGTAATAACCTAATGAATATCCCTTATCTGTTTAATGTGTAATAACCTAATGAATATTCCCTAATCTGTTTAAATGATAATAAACGAATGAATATTCCTTATCTGTTTAATGTGCAATAACTAATGAATATTCTTTATCTATTTAATGTGTAATATCTAATGAATATTCCTTATCTGTTTAATGTGTAATAACCTAATGAATATCCTTATCTGTTAATGTGTAATAACATAAGAATATCCTATCTTTTAATAGTGTATATAATAATGAAATGATTCCTTCTGTTATGTGTAATAACCTAATGAATATCCCTTATCTTTAATGTGTAATAACATAATGCATATTCCTTATCTGTTTAATGTGTAATAACCAAATTATTATTCCTTATCTGTTTAATGTGTAATAACCTAATGAATATTCCCTGTCTGTTTAATGTGTAATAACCTAATGAATATTCCTTATCTCAGTCTAGCATAATCATCCCTTAGCACCTGGAAACACTGGGCAATAAATACATTTACAAATATTATTCACTTTCTGGTGTGTTCTGTATGTGTACAAGCAAATCCAAACTACACTGAACAAAAATATAAACGCAACATGCAACAATTTCAAAGATTGAAATAAATTCATTAGGCCCTTATCTAGGGATTTCAAATGACTGGGAATACATCAGCACATTGCTCGCCCACATAACGCCATACACGCTGTCTGCCATCTGCTCGGTACAGTTGAAACCAGGATACACCTGTGAAGAACACACTTTACCATCTACTGCATCTTGCCTATGCCGTTCGGCCATCACTCATTTATATATTTTTATGTACATATTCGTATTCATTCCTTTACACTTGTGTGTATAAGGTAGTAGTTGTGGAATTGTTAGATTAGATTGCTTGTTTGATATTACTGCACGGTCGGAACTAGAAGCACAAGCATTTCGCTACACTCCCATTAACATCTGCTAACCATGTGTATGTGACAAATAAAATTGGATTTGATTTGATAGTGGCCATTGAAGGTGAGCATTTGACCACTGATGTCGGTTACGACACCGAACTGCAGTCAGGTCAAGACCCTGGTGAGGACGACGAGCACCCAGATGAGCTTCCCTGAGACAATTCTTTGGTTGTGCAAACCCACAGTTTCATCAGCTGTCCGGGTGGCTGGTCTCAGACGATCCTGCAGGTGAAGAAGCCAGATGTGGAGGTTCTGGGCTGGCGTGGTTACACGTGGTCTACGGTTGTGAAACTGGTTAGACGTTCTGATAAATTCTCTAAAACGTTGGAGGCGGCTTATGGTAGAGAATTATCTGATAACAGCTCTGGTGGACATTCCTGAAGTCAGCATGCCAATTGCACACTCCCTCACAACTTAAAACAGCTGCGGCATTGTGTTGTGTGATAAACTGCACCTTTTAGAGTGGCCTTTTATTGTAACCAGCACAAGGTGCACCTGTGTAATGATCATGCTGTTTAATCAGCTTCTTGATATGCCACACCTGTCAGGTAGATGGATTATCTTGGTCAAAGGAGAAATTCTCACTAACAGGGATGTAAACAAATTTGTGCACAACATTTTAGAGAAATAAGCATTTTGTGCGTATGGAAAATTTATGGGATCTTTTATTTCAGCTCATGAAACATGGGACCAACACTTTCCACATTGCGTTTACCCTAGGGTCCGGAGTACTACAGGTTTTCTGATGATTAATTGCACCCACCTGGTGTCCCAGGTCTAAATCAGTCCCTGATGAAAGGGGAATCACCCACCTGGTGTCCCAGGTCTAAATCAGTCCCTGATGAAAGGGGAATCACCCACCTGGTGTCCCAGGTCTAAATCAGTCCCTGATTAAAGGGGAATCACCCACCTGGTGTCCCAGGTCTAAATCAGGCCCCGATTAGAGGGGAATAACCCACCTGGTGTCCCAGGTCTAAATCAGTCCCTGATTAGAGGGGAATAACCCACCTGGTGTCCCAGGTCTAAATCAGTCNCCCACCTGGTGTCCCAGGTCTAAATCAGTCCCTGATTAGAGGGGAATAACCCACCTGGTGTCCCAGGTCTAAATCAGTCCCTGATTAGAGGGGAAGAATGAAAAAAGCAGTGGAACTGGCTTCAAGGTCCAGATTAGAATTTGAGGATTTTAGAATATATTTTATCTAAACAGATCTTGACGTGTGAACTATGAGAACTACATGGAGATGCAACAACGTGGGATGGTTCCCTGTGATACGTCAGGTCATTATGAAGATGTCTTATAGCAGAAATAAGGACTAGCGTCTTCTCCTGAGGTGTATTCATTAGTGCACAGCGTAGCGAAACAACTGAAAACGTTTTGCAACGAAACCAAAGAACTTATATTGGACAAATGTAGGTAAGTCCTTCCACCTGTTTCGTTTGCTTCTGTTTGGTTCCTAGTGAATACACCTCTGGATCACCTTTCAAGACTACAGACTGGACAACAACAACAACAACAAAATACAACTTTAACAAAACGTGAATGAAAAGGTTGCACGTCAGACATCAATCAGTCAAACATGAATTAAGACTAGTTATGATATCATATGACTTGTTCTTCTGTGACAAAATGTAGCATAATATACTCACATTTGAACAACAAAAAAAATTCTAAAAATAAGTTTGTTAAAAAAAAATCTTAGAGCACTAAGTATTCAAGTATAATAACACTGACATACACCAACACATTCACTGTATGACAAAATGTAACATACACCAACACATGATTCACCGTATAACATGGCTCCTTCTGTCAAGGCCTGGATTCAATCTGATCAGCGGTTGAGCGAGCTTGACCTTTTAAAGGTTATTTAAAGCCGACATACGGAGCGTTTACCGTGAATGCGGTCTCTGCGGGAAACATTGCCTTTGAAAAGGTGCCTTAGTCGACAAAATGCGTTCAGATTGAATCCCGGTCTAAGATCACTGCTGACTGCTGCCCTGTGGGAATGTTGCTTGTGATTTAATGATGTTGGTTGTGATTGGTTGGTTGGTTTGGGATTTGATAATGAATTGGGTTTCTGGTTGGTAGATAGGTGATGGAGGGTTTCGTGATTGGTTGTCCCATTGTTGAACATGGTTAGACGCATCAGCCCCCCCCCGCCCCCCCCCCTTTTTTTATTTTGTACATGGGGGTCTGATGAGATTGGTGTGTTGCTAGGCAGATTATGAGATCTGGTTGTTGAGCTGTCCCGGGTATTTCTCAAACTTCTCTTG
>NW_019943477.1:65902-69017 GCF_002910315.2 Salvelinus sp. IW2-2015 | reverse complement strand
GCGCTCGGTGAGTTTTCAAGGGGTTCATGAAAAAGCAACGGGGAAAGAATAAAAGCGGGGAAACGGGGAAAGACTTTCACACTGTTTGACAACTCAAATTTGTAGTTTGCCAAATATATTTCAAAACTTCATGCAGTTACACATTTGGGAGTTACATGTCTGATTCAGGGCTTCCCCGGGATTTTTTTTAACAGCCTCTTAAAAATGGTAGTCCACCTGTAGGATGTAGTTTCCTGGTTTGATGTCGGTGATGTCGATCCACTGGCAGTCGATGTCATGGCGATACAGGTCCCAACACCCCACGGTGATGCCCTGCTCTCCGAAGTTAGCACACTCATACCTCTTAGAGATACCTGGAGAACACAGATACACTCATACCTCTTAGAGATACCTGGAGAACACAGAACACACATACTCTTAGGATTACCGGAGAACACAGACACTCATACCTCTTAGAGTACCTGGAGAACACAGAACATCATACCTCTTAGAGATACTGGAGAACACAGAACACTCATACCGCTTAGAGATACCTGGAGAACACAGATACACTCATACCTCTTAGAGATACCTGGAGAACACAGAACACTCATAGCTCTAGAGATACCTGGAGAAACAGATACACTCATACCTCTTAGAGACCTGGAGGAACACCAATACACTCTATCTCTTTAGAGATAACCTGGAAACACAGGGATACACTTCACTACCGCTTAGAGATACCTGGAGAACACAGAAACTCATACCTCTGGACCTCAACACGGAAAACACTGGACTGGCGGAACCGTACCTCTCCTTAGAGGATACCTGGAGAACACAGAACACTCCTCCGCTTAGAGATACCTGTGAGAACACACAGATACCACTCCTACCTTCTCTAGAGAGATACCTGGAGGGAACACCCAGACACTCCTACGCTCTTAGAATACTGCAGAACACAAACACACTCCTACCCGGTTAGATACCTTGGAGAACACAGATTACCTATACCTTAGAGAAAATACCTGAGAAACAGCAGAACACTCCCAACACCTCTAGACGACTACCTGGAAGAAACACAGTACACTCATACCTCTTAGAGATAACCTGGAAACACAGAACACTCCTACCTCTTAGAGATACCTGGAGAACACAGATACACTCATACCTCTTAGAGATACCTGGAGAACACAGAACACTCCTACCGCTTAGAGATACCTGGAGAACACAGAACACTCCTACCGCTTAGAGATACCTTGAGAACACAGATACACTCATACCTCTTAGAGATACCTGGAGAACACAGATACACTCATACCGCTTAGAGATACCTGGAGATCACAGAACACTCATACCGCTTAGAGATACCTGGAGATCACAGTTTACAACAATTAGACTTTTAACCAAAAATACTATATCCTCCAAAACCAGATACAAAATGTTTCACTTGGATTTGGATAAAATATCCCTAATCTTAACACCCAAATAAAGGCCATATTTGATTGGCTGGCCATCTAGTAAAGTCTGTTTTGATTGGATGGCACGCCAATAGACTCTGTTCTGATTGGGTGGACCGTAGTAGACTGTTCTGATTGAATGGACTTCCAGTAGACTGTTCTGATTGGTTTGCCTCCCAGACTCACCCTCGTGACACGCTGTGTCCTCCAGACAGAAGGAAGCCTTGTGTCCCTCAGCCACCTTGGTCCCGTTGGATGACAACAGGTCGTAGTGGGTGAAGATATCCATACTGTGGTAGTGCCTGCATGGGGAGTGCAACAAGAGTGAAGAATTATTCAAAACTATCATACCAGTCATATCTGTCATACCTGTTACACCTGTCATACCTGTTATATCTTTCATATCTGTCATACCTGTCATATCTGGCATACCTGTCATACCTGTTATATCTGTCATACCTGTCAAATCTATCATACCTGTCATACCTGTCATATCTGGCATATCTGGCATATCTGTCATACCTGTAAAATCTGTCATACCTGTCATACCTGTCCAATCTGTCATACCTGTCATACCTGTCAAATCTGTCAAACCTGTCGTATCTGTCATATCTGGTTTAATTTTCATTATTTTATTATTACCCACCCTTACTGGTCCAGTCTGATAACTTCATTACCCACCCTTACTGGTCCAGTCTGATAACTTCATTACCCACCCTTACTGGTCCAGTCTCATGGTCACGGCCCCACTCTTAGAATCATAGTGGTATTATTGCGCATTGGATTAGATGATTCTGGATGAGGTTGTCTAGAGGCACCAGTTTAGCAGGTAGGTCCCTGGCGTGTGGTGGGGGGGTGGATGGTGAATACTAAAAACTGAACAGGTCTAGTTTACTGATTAGGTGTCATCAAAGCACAATACTTGGGGTTTGAGAGCAGGGCTTAGGTGGTCTACTGTGACTACATTTATAACAGTGTAAACGTCACAGCCATTCTAATCACATGCCACTGAACCCAAGCAAGAAGAACATTGCAAGCCAGCAGTCTTCTGACAGCTGACGGTTCTGGTGATGCTGACAGTGGGTGAGAGCATCTCGCTCCCTGTACACTTCACTCCACTCACACCATCTCTGTACATTACTATGACTCTCACGATTACAGTTCATTATCTCCTTAGAGATGGGGCGGGGGGGGGGGGGGCAGGCAGGTAAACAAAAAAAACACCACAGAGCCCAAGACATTAAGAGGTTATGGATGACAAGTGCTTTCCAAGATATCTCAAAAGCGCATACACACTTAGAAAAAAGGAATTCCAAAGGGTTCTTTAGTGGTTCCCCATGGAAGAACCTTTAAATTACAGTTTTTGGGGGGGTTCCAGTTAGAACCTTTGACTTGAACGTAGAACCCTCTCTGTGAAAAGGGTTTCTATCTGCAAACCCGAAATGGATTGATCAATGTGTTTCACCCGTGCAACAGCCAAAGAGCCCTTTTTATGTTCTACATAGCAAGGATGGCAACTTATTGTCCCCTTTTTTTTGCCCATCCAACACACCTGACTCCAATAATCAACTAATTTATGATCTCAGTTTAGAATGGGTTAATAGTTCTAAATCCAGTTGTGGGTTTTGTGCAGGCGACTGGGAACATAAGCTGTGAACAAAACTCTCGGCCCCCCCCCG
>NW_019943477.1:42183-61929 GCF_002910315.2 Salvelinus sp. IW2-2015 | reverse complement strand
CCCCCCCCCCTCAAGGACTGGAGTTGCCCATCCCCGTTCTAGATAGAACCTTCTTTTTTCTTCTTCTTGTGTAATGGGGAAACTCACCTCTTCCTCATCCAACTCATCCACCACCAATGTGTAGCACCCACCTGACTGATGCAACTCATTTGTGCCAGAATGCTCACCACACATCAGCTAGCATGTTGGAGAGGTGAGGAGTGATATACAGTATGTAAATTAGGTTAGCATTCATGCTAATTTATGGCAAATAAACACATTTAAATTTGTGCATGATCAACAATTTATAAGCGACTGATGAAATCTCATCATTCTGCCTCTGAAAAGCAGCTTGCTTAGCCTCTGACTAAAAGACACCTTACAGCTATGATAAGGCAGTACAGTAGAATACCTTAACTCAGAGAGTTATTGACTTTCTACTCTGTGCTTTTAAAGAAAAGAGAAACCTGCACGCTGCTCTTGCTGGAAGCATAGCTTGAATAAAGAGCAGTGTGCCGGTTTCTCTTTTCTTGGACGTTATTCCCTTTCAACAAGATAACTCAGATGTGAGTCTCTGTCAGGTAAGACAACCACATATCCCTGTATGGTGATAAGGGAGTAGAATACTTTGGCTCGTAGGAATATAAGCCGTGGTATTTACTTTTCTTCTTCATCCCAGTGTTTACTCACAGTGATGGCATGCATGGAGTATCCCAGGCCTAGCTGTCTGCAGACTACCATGGCCTCTTTAGTGGTCCAGCCTGCAGAGCACACCGTGCCCCACCGTGCCCCCACCTGCACCTCCACACGGCCCTCATAGTATGTCCTGCCTCCCACGATACGCACCTGTAACGGGGCCCTAAGGGAAGTCAGTGATAGGCCGCTTCCTGTGCATTTCCACTGGGGATTTTACGTCTCAGACTTATCCCCTACGACACGTCAATCAGATGGCACCTCATGTCCTGTCTGTAGTCTATCTGTGCTTCCTCTAGTCCAGTGTTTTCCAACCCTGGTCTTCCAGTACCCCAAACAGCCCAACTCCGGTCCTCCAGTACCCCTAGCAGTACACATTTTCATTGTAACCCTGGACAAGCACACCTGATTTCAACTTGTCAAGTTGAAGCCTTCAATCAAGCCTTCAATCAAGCCTTCAATGAGTTGAAGGGGGTGTACACAACAAACATGTACTGTTGGGGGTAAATGGAGGACCAGGGTTTGGGGGGGTAAATGGAGGCCCCCAAGGGATGTTGGGGGTATGTGAGGACCAGGCGTGCTTGGGGGTATGGAGGACCAGGGTGTTGGGAAATGGCAGACCGGGTATTACTGGCAGCGACCAGGTGGTGTTGGGGGTTGGTAGGACGGACGGGTGTTTGGGGGTTACTGGAGGCCAAGGGTGTTGGGGGTAATGAGGGACCAGGGTGTTGGGGGGTAATGGGAGGACAAGGAGTGTTGGGGGGTACTGGAGGACCAGGGTGTTGGGGCTGAATCGGAGGACCGAAGGGTGTTGGGGGTAATGGAGGGACCAGGGTGTTGGGGGTAATGGAGGACCAGGGGTGTTTGGGGGTACATGGAAGGACAGGGTGTACTTGGGGGACATGGAGGACAGGGTGTTGGGGGTAATGGAGGACTTCCGGGTGGGGGGGAATGGACAGGGTGTTGGGGTATGGAGGACCAGAGGTGGGTATGGAGGCGCAGGGTAGTGGTAATGGGGCAGGGTGGTATCAGGAACGAGGGTGTCTGGGTCGGTAATGGAGGGACCAGGTGTGTTAGGGGTACTTGGGAGGACCACCATGGGAAGATGTGGGGCGGTACTGTGGACGGAAGCCAGCGCGAGGAGTTTGAGGGGGGCTAAAATCAGGAGGAACAGGGTGTTGGTGTAGGGTAAATATTGTAGCCGGCGAACAAAGGGTGGGGCGTTGGGGGAGATGGAAGGAACGGCGTTGCGTTTGTGGTGGGTGACGGTAAGCGCGCACCAGGGATGTTCGGAGATGGGGGCTATATGGAGGAGGAAGCGCTAGGAGGTGTTATGAGGGGGTATTGACGACCGGAGGGTGTTTGGGGTAAGAGGACAGGTGACCAGTGGTGTGTTGGGTGGGATGGAGGAAGCATGGTGTTGGGGGGTATGGAGACCAGGCGGTTGTTTTGGGGGAGCAGATACGTTAGCCGGAGGTACTTAGGCCGACGCGACCAGGGTGTTGTGTGGTACCTGGGGACAAGTTGGCGTCTAGGGGTACTGAGGACCCCGGGCGTAATGGGGCGGGTACTGGAGGAGCGAGCGGGTGTTGGTGGGGATAACGAGTGGATCCAGAGGGGTGGGGTGTTAGGTAAGGACCAGACTGTGGTGTATGGGGGAGGATAAATTGCCGGGGAAGAAAATGGGTGGTGTTAGGGAGGGGTAATAGAAAGAGGAGGCCAAGGGCAGTGTTGGGGGGTGCTAAGGAAAGTGAGACAGTGCGTTGTCCTGTGGGGGGTAGAATTTGGAAGTGACTAGTGTTGTGCTTGGGGGTCTAATGGTAGCACGGAACCAGGGGTGGAGGTAAGTGAATTGAGCACCCAGGGTGTTGGGGGGAGCTAGGTATGGGAAGGGCGCTGTGTTGGGTACTGGGAGGAGAAGGGGTTTGGAGTTTTGAGGGGGGTGTAAATGGGAGAGCCAAGGTGTTCTGGAGTGAACTGGAGGTGACAAGGGGATGTTGGGTGGTAGATAGGAGACCTAAACTGAACTGGAGTTTGGAGGTGAGGTAATAGCTGAGGATCGCGGACCTGAGTAGCTTCGGTGTTAGGACGGTAATGGAGGCCCAGGGTGTGGGGGGTGATGGGAGGGATCCAGGTCGATGTGTGGGGGGTAATGGAGGGATCTCTAAGAAGTTAGATGTTGGAGGGTAACCGAGGGGACACTAAGGGTGTTGGGGCAGAATGTGGTCAATACGCAGAGAACCAGGTGTTGGGAGGTACTGGAGGATCAGGGGTGGTTGGGGGTACCTGGAGGCCAGTGGTGTTGGGGGTAGCTGGGGAGGACGCAGTTGGTGGCTAGAGTGGGAGTTATAGGAGGATCACGTAGGTGCTTTGGGTGGTAATTTGGAGGACCAGGGTGTTGTGGTCAACATTTGTGGAGGACCTAGTCGCGAATGTGGGAGGGAGTGTACAGTGCGGAGGACCCCAGGGTGTTTTGGAGAGGCTCAATGGAGAGAGACGGCTTACAGGAGTGGTTTGGGGAGGTTGGTAAATATGTGAGTAGGACCAGGTGATTGTACTGGTAGGGTACATGGGCCGAGTGACTATTCTGGAGGAGCTTGTATAGTGGAAACCTTATAATAGGATGCAGCAAACTCGAACAAGGGTGATAATCGAGGGTAGGGTAGGTTATAATTGGAGCAGATTGGACCAGAGCAGGGTTCGAAGTGGTAGAGGTGGAATTCAAGGGGGGTGTTGTGGGAGCTTAATGAGGGAGACCCTAGGGTGTTGGGGGGTAATATGGGAGGACCAGGGTGGATTGTGGCGGGTAATGGAGACCAGGTGCTTGGGGGTAATTCAGCCACTACCGAGAGGATAGGGAACTCAGGGTGTCACTTGGGGTGGGAGTAAATGGATGAGACCAGGGGTGTCTTTGGGGCGGGTTAATATGGTACGGAGCCCGACTCTACGAATTCTGCAGTGACTCTAGGGGTATGTTATGTGGGGGGAGTTAATTGTCAGAGGCATGGAGAGTTGACTCTAGCGCTGCTTATCTGGGAGGAATAGGTACTTATACTTGCAGAGTAGGGCGCCCAAGCAGAGGGTGTTCTCTGTGGGGACCAAATTTGGAGGTATAATGGAGGCCACAACGTGAGCTGCAATTTGCCGCGGCTGGTACTCACCTGGAAGGACCCAAGGGTGTATGGGGTGGGTAAAAGCGAAGGAACCAGGGATGTTCTGTGTGGGCGTACTTGGAGGACCAGGAGTGTTGGGGGGTAAATGGAAGGACCAGGGTGTTTTGGGGGTAATATAGCGAGGTAACCAGGAGTGGATATCGCGGTGGTGACTGAGAAGCGACCACGGGCTGTTGGGTCGGGTAAATGGAGGGCGCCATGGTAGTTGGAAGGCTCATAACTCGGACGAACAGGAGTGCTGTTGGTGTTAAAGGAGGACAGGGTGTTGGGTTTGAGGTGAATGGAGGACCATGGGTGTTGGGGAGGAACTGACGAGTGACCAGGAGTGGGGGGTATGAGTGTGAAGCCAGGGTGTGGGGGGTAATGGTAGGACCAGGGTGTTGGGGGTACTGGACGTGACCTAGGGTGTTGGGGGGAGGGAGGACCAGCGGTGTACTTGCTAGGGGTGAGGCGGTTATGGCACCAGGTGTCTGTCATGGGAAGGTACTGGAGGACCCAGGGTGTGGGGGGTAATGGGAGGACCAGGGGTGTTGGGTGGGTATATTAGAAGAGAGACCACTGGTGGTTGGTGGGTCACGGAGGTAGGGGCACCCGCAGTTGGTTGGCGGGGTACGCTAGGAGGACCAGGGGTTGGGGAGTAATGGAGGACCAGGCGCTGTTGGGAGGGTACCTCTGAGAGCGCACCCTAGGTGGTGTGGGTACCGGTGCAATGGTAGGACGCACCAGGTCGTGCGCGCCACGGGTAATCGGAGGAACCTATGGTGCCGTATTGTGTGTGAGATGGAGTGCAAACACAAGGAGCGACTAGTTTGGTGGTAATGGAGGACAGGGTATTGGGCGCGTGTAAGTGGAGGTATTCCAAGGGTTGTTGGGGGACTCTGGAGGACCAGGGGTGTTTGGGGTCGCGCGGTACTGAGGATCAGGGTTGTACCCATGGCGATCGTCGGTCATGACGGGAACCAGTTTGGTTGTTGGCTAAGTATGCTAGAGGAGTGACTCGAAGGAGTGCCTTTGTGGAACACCGGGTAATGGGAACAAGGGTGTGGGGAGAGGGAAGGACCAGGTGTGTGTGGGAGATAAGCTCGGAGGATAGGAACCAGGGGTGTTGGGGCGTGTAGCTGGAGCCTAATGCGGCACATTCCCAGGGTGCTTGGGGGGAGGGTTGAGCGTAACTGACGCGGCTAAGACGTAAGTTGGGGTTCTTGGGCAGGAGGTAATGGAGGAACCATGGGTGCAATTGGCGGATGGTACTGGAGGACCAAGGCTGTTGGGGGGTAACTGGAGACCAGGGTTGTGTGGGGGTAAAGTGGAGGACCGGTGTGGCGTACTGGAGACCAGGGTGTTTGGGGGGTAATGAGGACCAGGGTGTTGGGGGTACTGGAGACCAGGTGTGTTGGGGGTACTAGAGGACAGGGTGATTGGGGGAGCGTAGGACAGTGGAGGGTAAGAGACCAGGGTTTGGGGGGTAATGAGACCAGGGTGGTTGGGGGTAATGGAGGACGTCTATGGGGCGTAAGGCGACAGGTTTTGGGGGGTACTGGAGGACCAGGGCGTTTTGGGGGGGGGAGTTTTTTAATTTGGAAACGGGAGAGAAAACACAACCCCGCAAGTGGGGGGTTTTATGTTTTGGGGCCCGGCTTGGGGGTTGCCTAAATGGGGAAGAAAAGGAAGAAAAAACCCGCGGAGAGGGTTTTTATGGTTTTTGTTTTTTTTTTGTGGGGGTAATGGAAGGACCAGGGACGGTGGGTGGTAACTGGAAGGCACCAGGGTTTGGGGGGTAATAGGAGGACCAGCATGGAGGACCAGGGTGTTGGGGGGTACTGGAGGACCAGGGTTGGGAAACACTGCTCCTATCCACACGTGTCAAACACCAGTCCTTGAGGGCCCAGTGTCTCATAGAACTACATGTCAGTCCTGAGGGCCCAGTGTCTCATAGAACAACATGTCAGTCCTGAGGGCCCAGTGTCTCATAGAACAACATGTCAGTCCTGAGGGCCAGGGGGTTTGCAGATGCAGCAGCATTAGTCATTAGACTCATAGAACAACATGTCAGAATGAACATGTCAGGGTGAGTCATGGAGCGGGGGAGCCACATTGGTTCCTTCCTGGTGGGTTGGGAGAACCAATGAGGTGTCGCCACCTGGCATTTAGGCCAGCGGGATTTAGGCTTAGTCTAAACCAGTGGTATTAAAGAAATTTAAGTGAGGACCTAATTTTTTCCACCAGAATTTCTGGGGCCGGAATTTTTTTCATCTCTCCTATCATAATTGAGAGAACAAATACATACATTTTCTCAATAAAATTTTATTTTTAAATTATCTTTCTCAATATGGAATGGAGTTTGCATATTGTCCCATAAAATGATCGGTACTCTGCATTTTTGGTTTTAAAATTTGACGACCGCACTGCAATTACCCAGCTTTGAATACCACCGGTCTAATGGTTTAAGACGGTGGGTTCCCGAGTGAGAGGTCCGCGGACCATATCTGACTCGTTACACTATCATGAGGGGATTCATGTATTATCATGATTGGTTGAGGGGATTCATGTATTATCATGATTGGTTGAGGGGATTCATGTAATATCATGATTGGTTGAGGGGATGTACGTGTGTTCTATAGTTGCCATGGTAAGTGAGGTTGGAGATTCATGGTACTTGTAGTCCATGGTTATAACCTGTTTTAAGCATATTATATTAGCAGTGGAAAAGCAGTTAGCTTGGCTAATAGACCAACTTGCAGGCCGTTGTTAGCGTAGCCTAGCCATTAGCTTGGTTAATAAACCTACTTGCAGGCCGTTGTTAGCGTAGCCTAGCCCCAGCTGTCTGCAGGCCACCATGGCCTCCTTGGTGCCCCAGGTCCCTCCACAGATCAGGCCCCAGCTCCTGGTCCCGTTAGCCTCTGTGCTCAGCACCTCCACGCGCCCCTCATACCGCGTACGGCCCCCTGTCAGGCGGATCTGTGGTTGGGCAGACCGGTTAGGAAGCGGAGGGCGGGTGTGTACGAGTATGAGTGCGGAGATGGGGGAAGTATGGTCTGGCTGAATACAGGACATTTAGCCACACTCTTCGAAAGAAAGGGTTCCAAAAGGGTTCTTCGTCTGTCCCCATAGGATAACCTTTTTGGTTCCAGGTAGAACCCTTTTTGGTTCCAGGTAGAACCCTTTTTGGTTCCAGGTAGAACCCTTTTGGGTTCCAGGTAGAACCCTTTTGGGTTCCAGGTAGAACCCTTTTTGGTTCCAGGTAGAACCCTCTGTGGAAAGGTTCTAGATACAGTGCATTCGGAAAATATTCAGACCCCTTGATTGTTTCCCACATTTTGTTACGTTACATCTTTATTCTAAAATGTATTCAATGGATTCTTTCCCTCATCAATCTACATACAATACCCCATAATTATTATATATTTTTTTATATTCCATTTACATAAGTATTAAGACCCATTCTTCTCTGGAGATCCTCTCAAGCTCTGTCAGGTTGGATGGGGAGCGTCGCTGAACAGCTATTTTCAGGTCTCTCCAGAGATGTTCGATCGGGTTCAAGTCCGGGCTTATCCTGAAGCCACTCCTGCATTGTCTTGGCTGTGTGCTTTGGGTCGTTGTCCTGTTGGAAGGTGAACCTTCGCCCCAGTCTGAGGTACTGAGCGCTCTGGAGCAGGTTTTCATCAATGATCTCTCTGTACTTTGCTCCGTTCATCTTTCCCTCGATCCTGACTAGTCTCCGAGTCCCTGCTGCTGAAAAACATCCCCACAGCATGATGCTGCCACCACCATGCTTCATCATAGGGATGGTGCTGGGTTTCCTCCAGACGTGACGCTTGGCATTCAGGCCAAATAGTTCAATCTTGGTTTCATCAAACCAGATAATCTTGTTTCTCATGGTCAGAGTCCTTTAGTTGCATTTTGGCAAACTCCAAGCGGGCTGTCATGTAACTTTTACTGAGGAGTGGCTTCTGTCTGGCCACTCTACCATAAAGGCCTGATTGGTGGAGTGCTGCAGAGATGGTTGTCCTTCTGGAAGGTTCTCAGATCTCCACAGAGGAACTCTGGAGCTCTGTTAGAGTGACCATAGGGTTCTTGGTCATCTCCCTGACCAAGGCCCTTCTCCCCCGATTGCTCTGTTTGGCCGGTAGGCCAACTCTAGGAAGAGTCTTGGTGGTTCCAAACTTCTTCCATTTAAGAAGGATGGAGGCCACTGTGTTCTTGGGGACCTTCAATGCTGCAGAAATGGTTTGGTACCCTTCCCCAGATCTGTGCCTCGACACAATCCTGTCTCAAGGCTCTACGGACATTCCTTCGACCTCATGGCTTGGTTTTTGCTCTGAAATGCACTGTCAACTGTGGGACCTTATATAGACAGGTGTGTGCCTCTCCAAATCATGTCCAATCACCTGAATTTACCACAGGTGGACTCCAATGAAGTTGTAGAAACATCTCAAGGATGATCAATGGAAACAGGATGCATCTGAGCTCAATTTTGAGTCTCATAGCAAAGGTTCTGAATACTTATGTAAATAAGGTATATCTGTTATTTAAAAAAAAATTTTTTTACACTTGCAGACGTTTCTAAAAACTTGTTTTCACCTTGTCATTATGGTTTATTGTGTGTAGATTGATGAAGATTTTTATTTATTTAATCCATTTTAGAATAAGGCGGCAACGTAACAAAATGTGCAAAAAGTCAAGGGGTCTGAATGCACTGTAGCACCTTGTTTTCTAAGAGTGTAGACATACTATGTCTGCATCTCAAATGGCACCCTATTCCCTATATAGTGCACTACTATAGACCAGGGCCCTATGGAACCCTATTCCCTATATAGTGCACTACTTTAGACCAGGGCCCTATAGAACCCTATTCCCTATATAATGCACTACTATTGAACAGGACTAATTGGGTGCTATGCTTTAGGTTAAGGGTTTCTGAAGCTCTTTGTTGTGCATCTAATGTTATGTATTGTTAAAGACATGTATTGTTATATATTGTTAAAGGCCTCTATTGTTAAATGCATCTATTGTTATGTAAAGGCATGTGTTTGATGAGAGTAAAGGATGTCATTACACACATCACATAGTCAGGATGCGTCCAGGTTTTACATCTCTCATCACAATACTACTTAACATTGTATTTGAGCATTATGCAGGCACATGACATTTCTGCCCTGAGTTCGGAATCGAAATCACCTCGCTGTGTCAATAAACTGTTAAAAATTTCACAGTAAATATAATACCCCCCCCCCCAACCACCCAATTTGCTTAACTAACTTTTCTTAGGCCTAGATTCAATCTTGTAGTGCTGAAATCCACAGTATAGCACCATTTAAATTGAAAGGCAATGTTTCCCGCGTCCCGTAACAATGTTTACGGTAAAACACGTATTACGGTAAAACACTAGTATTACGGTAAAACACTGTATTACGGTAAAACACTGTATTACGTTACAACGCTGTATTACGTAAACACTGTATTACCGGTAAAACACTGTATTACGGTTAAAACACTGTACACGGTAAACACTGTATTAACGGTAAAACACGTATTATCGGTAAAACACTGTATTACGGTAAAACACTGTATTACGGTGCTCGATCAAATGTTCCCTTAATATTTCAATCACGCTATACGCGGATCTTCAGCGCTACTAGTTATACTAGTTAATATGTGTAATCTGTATGATCACAAGAACATCATCTTGTCAACTAACAGGATCAACGTGTTTTCCAGGGTAAAAACAGGAGATGACCATAACTGTTCATAAACAGAATGGAACGGCAACTGAGTTTAAATGTAATAGTTAGTCTCTGACCGAGTTTCTCCAGAGCATGTATGCGCGTGTTGCCACTCACAGCGGCGTCTTCTACATGCTGGCAGTCCTCTGACGTTATGTTCTTAAAGCCGCAGTCCCACATCGACTTCTCCGTCCCCAGACACTGGACCTCGTTCATGTGGATGGGACCCATCCCTAAAGAAAGAAAGAAAGAAAGAAAGAAAGAAGAAAGAAAGAAAGAAAGAAAGAAAGAAAGAAAGAAGAAAGAAAGAAAAGAAAGAAAGAAAGAAAGAAAGAAAGAAAGACAGACAGACAGACAGACAGACCACGACACACACAACACCACACACGAGAAAGACAGACAGACAGACAGACAGACGAGACAGACAGACAGACAGACAGACAGACAGACAGACAGACAGACAGACAGACAGACAGACAGACAGAAGACACAGACACAGACACAGACACAGACAGACAGAACAGGCAGACACACACACACACAGAAAGACACTGCTGTAAGAAACGTTATGTGTCAAGATGTGTAGAAAACCTTAAACGAATCCAAAAGCATTTTAAAAGACAGTGGTACTCATAGGAAATCCCAGGTCATAGGTGTCTATAATACTGTAAGGGGTTCTTCCACATAGAAGATCATAGGAAATCCCAGCCATTTTTTATTTAATTTGTATTTGTATTTCACCTTCATTTAACCAGTAGGCGAGGAGTGAAACAAGTTCTCATTTACAACTGCGACCTGGCCAAGATAAAAGCGACACAAACACAAACACAAAGTTACACATGGAATAAACAAACATACAGTCAATAATACAGTAGAACAAAAGAAAACAAAAAGTCTATATACAGTGAGTGCAAATGAGGTAAGATAAGGGAGTTAAGGCAATAAATAGGCCATGGTGGCGAAGTAATTACAATATAGCAATTAAACACTGGAATGTAGATGTGCAGAAGATGAATGTGCAAGTAGAGATACTGGGGTGCAAAGGAACTAGATAAATAAATACAGCATGGGAATGGAGGTAGTGGATGGGGCTGTTACGGATGGGTTATTTACAGGTGCAGTGATCTGTGAGCATAGTTTCTATAATACTGTAAGGCAGGGTGTCAAACTCAAATACCCAGTGGGCCAAAATGTAAACCTGAAAACAAGTCGCGGGCCAACATTGAACAAATGAACCTTTTAATATGGACCCAAACAAGTTTTGCTTTAACATTGAATATGGAACAAGCATCGCTTATTACCATACAATATATAATTTAATAGTGGGACATGCAAAATCGAAATGTGAAAAAAAACATCAATGGCATTCATTTATTAAATAAATAAAATTTAAATAAAAATCGTATGCCTCTTTTCTATTGCAGCCTTCTGATTTAAATACCAAAATAAACTTTTTCACTGGCTAATAATTTTACAAATAAAATGATAATAAATCAATCAACCATTCAAGCCCATGCCTTGTAGCAAGAAAATAGTGCAAAAGAAAACGTTAATTATTGCACACTGATCTAATCTGATGTGCCCAAGCAGATACCCGGCATCTCTTCTTGGATGCTAGTTCATCAATGTCTGGGTCAGGCTCTGAGCTGAAGAAATCCTCAGTATCGGCGAAGGTGTTCATCAGTCAGACGTCTCCTGTGAGTGTTTTTTGGTCATCTTCATCGAGGGAAAAGTTGCTCGCATAGATAAGCTGCTGCGAACATGGAGAGCATCTGAGCAGCTTGGGTGCGGAGCTGAGGCATTGTGTCAGGGATGAACCGTGGAAACTGTGCGGCGCCCACAGCATCATACTTTGACTTCAGCGTGTTGTTGCATGCTGTGATGTTTATGGGGGATGGTTCAATCAGCTCCATTTGGATGTGGTGGTGCAGTCCACATCAACTCGCGAAGGATTACTAAGCAGTTCAAACCACATTTGACGGACGAAGTCGGCAAATCGCCGGCTAAACTCAGCGGCGAGAACACTGAGTTTTTCGCAAACTGTGCGCATGGAACACGGCGGTAGAGACTGCGCTTTTATGTTTGGCAGCAGGGAAAATGGCAATGGTTTCCTTGCAGCATCTGATTCTCCCACAGGCACAGTTTAGTTTTAAAGGCCCTCACTGCAGCGTACATGTCTGTGATGATGCGCCCCCGCCCCTGAAGCTGTAGGTTCAGCGCATCGAGATGGCTCGAGATGTCACAGAGAAAGATATTCTGCCTCCCACTTGTCCAGAAAGCTCCTGTTTTCTGCCTTCTTTTCGCCATTTTTGGAAGGGATAGCGCGCTGACAGTTGTAGCGTCTATGTTGCTTGACTACTGTCACAGAGGAGAGGGCGTTTCTGGGTCTGTCCTGATTGCGCGCGCGAAAACAACAGCAGAGCATTATGGGATTCGTAGTATTAGCGGTGAATGCGCTGTATAATACCGGCGGGCCAGCTCTAGTAGTAATTTATTATTGTCTCGCGGGCCAAATATAATTACCCCGCGGGCCAAATTTGGCCCGCGGGCCAGAGTTTAAAACCCATGCTGTAAGGGGTTCTAAATAGAAGACTATAGGAAATCCCAGGTCATAATGTCTATAATACTGTAATAAGCTCACATAGTTAATGTGAGGTAAAGGTAAAACACTTCATTGTGAGGTAAAGAACATGGTAAACACTTTATTATGAGGTAAAGAACAGGGTAAAACACTTCATTGTGAGTAAAGAACAGGGTAAAAACACTTCATTATGAGGTAAAGAAACGGGTAAAACACTTCATTGTGAGGTAAAGAACAGGGTAAACACTTCATTGTGAGGTAAAGAACAGGGTAAAACACTTCATTATGAGTGTAAAGAACAGGGTAAAACACTTAATTGTGAGGTAAAGAACAGGGTAAAACAGGGTAAAACTTCATTGTGAGGTAAAGAACAGGGTAAAACACTCCATGTGAGGTAAAGAACAGGGTAAAACACTTCATTGTGAGGTAAAGAACAGGGTAAACACTTCATTGTGAGGTAAAGAACAGGGTAAAACACTTCATTGTGAGGTAAAGAACAGGGTAAAACACTCCATTGTGAGGTAAAGAACAGGGTACACTCATTAGTGAACGACTAAGTATAAGGGCTTGAGATAAAAGTGAGATAAATTAAAAGCAGATTTTTGCTGAACACAGATTGCTTTGTGGGAATCAGTCTGGGAAGACAGTGGTTTAGGTCTACTGGAATTACTTTGTTCTTAGGGAAACCACAACAAACACTTGAATACATTTTTGGGAGAAATCATTACCAAAAGCATATTTCTTTCCAACCTCCTATGACATTTATTTTAAATAAAAAGAAGGAAACATCTCACCATGGTCGATGTGTGTAATACCACTAATATATATACACTACCAGTCAAAAGTTTGTACAGCTACTCATTCAAGTTTTTTAAAACTATTTTCTACATTGTAGAATAATAGTGAAGACATCAAAACTATGAAATAACACATATGGAATCATGTAGTGACCAAAAAAGTGTTAAAAACAAATGAACATTATTGGCATTCTCTCAACCAGGTAGCCACCTGGAATGCATTTCAATTAACAGGTGTGCCTTGTTAAAAGTTAATTTATGGAATTTCTTTCCTTCTTAATCCGTTTGAGCCATTCAGTTGTGTTGTGATAAGGTAGGGTTGGTATTACATTTACATTTAAGTCATTTAGCAGACGCTCTTATCCAGAGCGACTTACAAATTGGTGCATTCACCTTACGGAAGATAGCCCTATTTGGTAAAATAAAAAGTCCATATTATGGCAAGAACAGCACAATTGAGCAAAGAGAAACCACAGTCCACCATTACTTTAAGACATGAAGGTCAGTCAATACAGAAAATTTCAAGAACTTTGAAAGTTTCTACAAGTGCAGTCGCAAAAACCATCAAGCGCTGTGATGAAGCTGGCTCTCAAAAAGACCGCCACAGGAAAAGAAGACCCAGAGTTACCTCTGCTACAGACGATACGTTCATTAGAGTTACCAGCCTCAGAAATTGCAGCCCAAAAACATGCTTCATTGAGTTCAAGTAACAGACACATCTCAACATCAACTGTTCAGAGGAGACTGTGTGAATCAAGCCTTCATGGTTGAATTGTTGCAAAGAAACCACTACTAAAGGACACTAATAATAAGAAGAGACTTGCTTGGGCCAAGAAACACAAGCAATGGACATTAGACCAGGAAATATGTCCTTTGGTTTGATGAGTCCAAATTTGAGATTTTTGATTCCAACCACCGTGTCTTTGTGAGACACAGAGGAGGTGAACGGATGATGGAGGAGGAGGTGTGATGGTGTGGGGGTGCTTTGCTGGTGACACTGTCTGTGATTTATTTAGAATTCAAGGCACACTTAATCAGCATGGCTACCACAGCATTCTGCAGCGATACGCCATCCCATCTGGTTTGCGCTTAGTGGGACTATCATTTGTTTTTCAACAGGACAATGACCCAACACACCTCCAGGCTGTGTAAGGGCTATTTGACCAAGAAGGAGAGTGATGGAGTTCTGCATCAGATGACCTTGCCTCCACAATCACCCGACTTCAACCCAATTGAGATGGTTTGGGATGAGTTGGACCGCAGAGTGAAGGAAAAACAGTCAACAAGTGCTCAGCATATGTGGGAACTACATCAAGACTGTCGGAAAAGCATTCCAGGTGAAGCTGGTTGAGAGAATACCAAGAGTTTGCAAAGTTGTCATCAAGGCAAAGGCTGGCTACTTTGAAGAATCTAACATCTAAAATATATTTTGATTTGTTAAACACTTTTTTGGTTACTACATGATTCCATATGTGTTATTTCATAGTTTTGATGTCTTCACTATTATTCTACAATGTAGAAAATATGAAAAATAAAGAAAAACCCTTGAATGAGTAGGTGTGTCCAAACTTTTGACAGGTACTGTGTTTACACAGAGTATACAAAACATTAAGAATACCTGCTCTTTCCATGACATGGACTGACCAGGTGAATCCAGGTGAAATGTATGATCCCTTATTGATGTCACTTGTTAAATCCACTTCAATCAGTTTAGATGAAGGGGAGGAGACAGGTTAAAGAAGGATTTTTAAGCCTTGAGACAATTGAGACATGGATATATGTAAGTGTAAGTGCCTTACAAAATATGTAAGTGCCTATGGTAGTAGGTTCCAGGCACACCGGTTTGAGTGTGTCAAGAACTGCAATGCTGCTGGGTTAATGCCCAACAGTTCCCTGTGTGTATCAATTATTATTATTATTTTATTCTTCTTTATTTAACTAGGCAAGTCAGTTAAGAACTAATTCTTATTTACAATGACCAGCCCAAACCCGGACAATGTAGGGGCTAATTGTGTGCCGCCCTACGGGACTCCCAATCACGGCCGGTTGTGATACAGCCTGGATTCGAACCAGGGTGTCTGTAGTGACGCCTCAAGCACTGAAATGCAGTGCCTTAGACCGCTGCTCCACTCGGGAGCCCTATCAAGAATGGCGCCCCACCCAAAAGACATCCAGCCAAATGAACACAAGGAAGCATTGGAGTCAATTGAGGCTCTTCTACGGGGGGTGAAACTCAATATTAGGAATGTACTCAGAACCCTTTGAATTTTCCACATTTTGTTACATTAGAGCCTTAATCTAAAATGGAATAAAATGGACACAATACCCCATAATGATAAAGCGAAAACAGGTTTTTAGACATTTTTACAAATTTATAAAAA
The DNA here is from genome assembly GCF_002910315.2 of Salvelinus sp. IW2-2015. Taxonomy (NCBI): domain Eukaryota; kingdom Metazoa; phylum Chordata; class Actinopteri; order Salmoniformes; family Salmonidae; genus Salvelinus; species Salvelinus sp. IW2-2015. Next base: position 46,602 of record NW_019943477.1, on the reverse strand, counting down.
ATAAATTAAATTAGAAAACCAATTATTTACATAAGTATTCAGACCCTTTGCTATGAGACTCTAAAGTGAGCTCAGGTGCTTCCTGTTTCCGTTGATCATCCTTGAGATGTTTCTACAACTTGATTGGAGTCCACCTGTGGTAAATTCAATTGATTGGACATGATTTGGAAAAGCACACACCTGTCTATATAAGGTCCCATAATTGACAGTGAAAGTCACAGCGAACAGCCACGAGGTCGAAGGAATTGTCCATAGAGCTCCAACACAGGATTGTGTTGAGTCACAGATGTGGGGAAGGGTACCAAAACATTTCTACAGCATTGAAGGTACCCAAGGACACAGTGGTCTCCATGATTCTTACATGGAAGAAGTTTGGAACCGCCTAGAGCTGGTCGCCCGGCCAAACTGAGCAAACGGGGGAGAAGGGCCTTGGTCAGGGAGGTGACCAAGAACCCGATGGTCACTCTGAAAGAGCTCCAGAGTTCCTCTGTGAAGATGGGAGAACCTTCCATAAGGATAACCAGACGGAAGCCACTCCTCAGTAAAAGGCAAATGAGAGCCCACTTGGAGTTTGCCAAAAGGCACCTAAAGGACTCTCAGACCATGAGAAACAAGATTCTCTGGTCTGATGAAACCAAGATTGAACACTTTGGCCTGAATGCCAAGCGTCATGTCTGGAGGAAACCTGGCACCATCCCTATGGTGAAGCATGGTGGTGGCAGCATCATGCTGTGTGGATGTTTTTCAGCGGCACGGACTGGGAGACTAGTCAGGATCAAGGGAGAGATCCTTCATGAAAACCTGCTCCAGAGCGCTCAGGACCTCAGACTGGGACAAAGGTTCACCTTCCAACAGGACAATGACCCTAACACACAGCCAAGACAACACAGGAGTGGCTTTGGGACAAGTCTCTGAATGTCCTTGAGTGGCCCAGCCAGAGCCCGGACTTGAACCTGATCGAACATCTCTGGAGACACCTGAAAATAGCTGTGCAGCAACGCTCCCCATCCAGCCTGACAGAGCTTGAGAGGATCTGCAGAGAAGAATGGGAGAAACTCCCCAAATACAGGTGTGCCAAGCTTGTAGCGTCATAACCAAGAAGACTCAAGGCTGTAATCGCTGCTAAAGGTGCTTCAACAAAGTACTGAGTGAAAGGTCCTGATACTTAGGGAAATGTGAAATTTCAGTTTCTTATAAATTAACAACATTTTCTAAAAAACTGTTTTTTTCTTCGTCATTATGGGGTATTGTGATGTCATGATGGGGTATTGTGATGTCATGATGGGGTATTGTGATGTCATGATGGGGTATTGTGATGTCATTATGGGGTATTGTGATGTCATTATGGGGTATTATGTGTAGATTGATGAGGGGAAAAAAACAATTTAATCTATTTTAAAATAAGGCTGTAACGTAAAACAAAATGTGGGAAAGGTAATGGTGTCTCAATGCTTTCCCGAAGGCACTGTGTATACACATGTTTTAGGTGTTTTAACACTTTATAGAGACAAGTTGGAAGTCAAAGGGAGAGATTGTAAGATGAACAGTGGGAAGGGGACACAGGGTTTGAACCCCGGTCTTAAGTTGGACATCGTATATGTGACTGTTCTGGGAGTGTAACCACTACACCAAGCATCTGCACAAATCCATCGACCTAGTAGACAGTGCTCAGTCCTCACCTTCTCCCATGCGAGCCCCAGTCAGAGCCTCCTTGGCGGATCCGAAGCCCAGCTCCCTGCACACCACGCTGGCTGACAGCAGGGTCCAACGGTCGTCACACACCGTGCCCCACTCATTGTTCCTCAGCACCTCCACTCTGCCCTCACCCAGCTTGGCACCACCCTTCAGCCTCACCGTGCTCTGGTGGGAGAGGAGAGCAAGGGAAGAGAGAGATTACAGTTTAACTCACTGTGTTCTACAGACAGGAGACAGTTAACTCACTGTGTTCTCACAGACAGGATACAGTTAACTCACTGGTTCTACAGACAGGATACAGTTAACTCACTGTGTCTACAGACAGGATACAGTTAACTCACTGTGTTCTACAGACAGGATACAGTTACTCACTGTGTTCTCAACAGACGGATACAGTTAACTCACTGTGTTCTACAGACAGGAGACAGTTAACTCACTGTGTTCTACCAGACAGGATACAGTTAATCACTGTGTTCTACAGACAGGATACAGTTAAACTCACTGTGTTCTACAAACGGAGACAGTTAACTCACTGTGTTCTACAGACAGGAGACAGTTAACTCACTGTGTTTACAGACAGGAGACAGGTTAACTCACTGTGTTCTACAGACAGGAGACAGTTAACTCACTGTGTTCTACAGACAGGAGACAGGTAACTCACTGTGTTCTACAGACAGGAGACAGTTAACTCACTGTTTCTACAAACAGGAGGCGTTAACACACTGTGTTCTACAGCACAGGATAAGTTAACTCACTGTGGTTCTACGACAGGAGACAGGTAACTCACTGTGTTCTACATACAGGAGACAGTTAACTCACTGTTCTCAAACAGGAGGCAGTTAACTCACTGTGTTCTACAGACAGGATACAGTTAACTCACTGTGTTTCTAACAGACGGAGACAGGTAACTCACTGTGTTCTCATACAGGAGGACAGTTTAACTCACTGTTTCTACAAACAGGAGAGCAGCTTAACTCACTGATTCGTGTTTCTACAGACAGGTACAGTTAACTCGACTGTGGTTCTACCTAACAGGAGACAGTAACTCTGTGTTCTACAGACGGAGCAGTAACTCACTGGTGTTCTAAGAGCAGTTAACTCACTGTGTTCTACGACAGGAGGCAGTTAACTCACTGTGTTCTAGCAGACAGGAGAGCAGGTAATCACTGTGTTCTACATACAGGAGACAGTTAATCACTGTTCTACAATACAGGAGGCAGTTAACTCACTGTGTTCTGTACAGACAGGATACAGTTAATCACTGTGTTCTACATACAGGAGACAGTTAACTCACTGTGTTCTATCAGACAGGAGACAGGTAACTCACTGTGTTCTACATACAGGAGCAGTTAACTCACTGTTCTACAAACAGGAGGCAGTTAACTCACTGTGTTGCTACAGACACGGATACCAGTTAACTCACTGTGTTCTACAGTCAGGAGACAGTTAACTCACTGTGTTCTAAGACAGACAGTGTACAGACTAGTGTAATCTCACTGTGTTCTCCACAGACAGCGAGACAGTTAACTCACTGTGTTCTACAGACAGGAGACAGGTAACTCACTTGTGTTTCTACGACAAGGAGACAGTTAACTCACTGTGTTCTACATGACAGGAGGCAGTAACTCACTGTGTTCTACAGACAGGATCCAGTTAACTCACCTGTGTTCTACAGACAGGAGGCAGTTAACTCACTGTGTTTCACTAGCGTACAGGAGAAGTTATCACGTGTCTACACGCATGGAGTACTACTGTGTCTCACAGATACGTAACTGTTTAATACCAATAAGCAGAACCAGGTGGTTTATGAGACTCAGAAGCTGGTGTTCTACAGGACCAGGGTTAAGTAAAGCTAAAATCTGACGCCAGTAAGTCTCGTGTCAATACGGGCAAGACAAATAACAAACTGGCCAGACTTGCTAGTTGAAGCAGATATGACTCAAGTCTAGCAATGCCTAGTGTCTCACACACACATTGACTACTAGAATTACGGTAGTTTTGAGGCTGCTCTTCTTCAGTCGATGTTCTGGTACGTACTGGGGTCCGGGTGATACAGCTGACCTCGGCTGGCATATCCACCTTCACACACGCTGTGGCATTAACCGTACGGAGTGAGAGAGACTCAGAAATTAATGTAAAATACACAGAATATACTCACAAAATAAGCCACAGGGAATATATTCAACATAACTACTTGGTCTGATCATCGGCGCCTGTTTGTGAGGTATGTCTATGATGCTTTTAAATCGTGGTCTGAGAGTCCAATCTCCTGCTCATAATTCACCCTTTTGTTGGACTCCAGGGGGCCAGGCTGCCCAGGTGGACCTCAGTGCGCAATACAGGCACAAGAGTGGAGGCGGTACCGGGTGCTTCTGACGCTCTGTGTTCAGGTCTGGGAGGGGTGTTGAATGGGGGAGGCAGGAGGAGAGGGGGAGGTGGGGGAGGAGGGAGGAGGAGTGAGGAGGATGGAGGAGAGGAGAAGGAGAGAGGAGGGAGGAGGAGGAGAAGAAGAGGAAGGAGGAGGAAGAGGAGGAAGAGGAGCGAGGGGCAGGAGGACGGGGGAGGAAGGAGGGGGGGGAGAAGGGAGTGGGGGAGGAGGGAGGGGGAGGAGGAGGGGCATGGGAGGGAGAGGAGCGAGGAGGAAGCAGGAGGAGGGGCAGGAGGAGGAGGGGAGGGGAAGAGGAGGAGGAGGGGGTGGGAGGAGGGAGGAGGGGGGGAGGAGGA
>NW_019943477.1:24883-42158 GCF_002910315.2 Salvelinus sp. IW2-2015 | reverse complement strand
ACACAGTTAACTTACAAAGATACAGGGAGGAGAGGAGAGGAGTGAAGAGGAGTGAAGAGGAGAGGGAGAGAGAGAGGAGAGGAGAGAGAGGAGAGGAGAGGAGAGGAGAGGAGAGGAGAGGAGAGGAGAGGAGAGTACAGAGTTAACTCACTGTGTTCTACAGACAGAAGACAGTTAACTCACTGTGTTCTACAGACAGGAGACAGTTAAATCACTGTGTTCTACAAACAGGAGACAGTTAACTCACTGTGTTCTACAGACAGAAGACAGTTAACTCACTGTGTTCTACAGACAGGATACAGTTAACTCACTGTGTTCTACAGACAGGATACAGTTAACTCACTGTGTTCTACAGACAGGAGACAGTTAACTCACTGTGTTCACAGACAGGATACAGTTAACTCACTGTGTTCTACAGACAGGATACAGTTAACTCACTGTGTTCTACAGACAGGATACAGTTAACTCACTGTGTTCTACAGACAGGATACAGTTAACTCACTGTGTTCTACAGACAGGATACAGTTAACTCACTGTGTTCTACAGACAGGAGACAGTTAACTCACTGTGTTCTACAGACAGGATACAGTTAACTCACTGTGTTCTACAGACAGGATACAGTTAAATCACTGTGTTCTACAAACAGGAGACAGTTAACTCACTGTGTTCTACAGACAGGAGACAGTTAACTCACTGTGTTCTACAGACAGGAGACAGGTAACTCACTGTGTTCTACAGACAGGAGACAGTTAACCACTGTGTTCTACAGACAGGAGACAGGTAACTCACTGTGTTCTACAGACAGGAGACAGTTAACTCACTGTTCTACAAACCAGGAGGCAGTTAACTCACTGTGTTCTACAGACAGGATACAGTGGGGGGGGGGGAGGGGGGAGGAGGAGAAGGAGGAGGAAGAGGAGGAGGAGGCATGATACAGAAAAGACTGACTGTAATTTGTGTGCATCAAGGGGGTTGGGATCCATTTCCATTTCAATACCAGTCAAATCAGAAATTAAACCAAATTCCAATTCCAAATGTTCCTCATTCAAAGGTATTACAGAGAATTGGAATTCTTTTGTACTTCCTGAATTGACTGGAATTAAAATGGAATTGACCCCGAACCCTGGTGTGCATTATTGGTCATATCATTCTCAATGTTTTGTTGCTGATACTAAACTTTTCAGGTCTTCATTTGATTGTTGCACCAGACGCAGAGTCTGTTTGACCGTCAGCCAATTGCACAATAACGAAAATATATGTTGATCATTTATCCATTTTTTTTAAATAAACTTAAAAATCTAGAAAGTCATGAATCATTTTTAAGTAGCTTTGTCAACAAAGAAAAGATTCAGCTGTATTTGTTGGATGACAAAAACCGAACTTTCCCAGAAAACCACTTCTACAAAGTGATGTAACGTTTTGGCTTCGTTACGAGACTCATCTTATTGTTTGTGTTCGGTACAGCCAAGATCCAAACTACCTGTTTTCATCCACACATGGACAGGTCATCATAAAATAACAAGTTGTTCTATAATTGACATACCAGTATAAATAAAGTTTAAATAAAGCATTTCACATCTCTTAAACCTGATCGTTCTGAAACATACTCATATCTATAGTAGCCTGTATGAATCCAAAACCCGAAAAACTATCCTGCTGTTTCACTTGACCACAGCCAGAGCTGTACTTCATTTGAACACAAGGTAACGTTGCTTTCTGCTGAGTAAATAAAGTTTGGAGCAGGTAGAGTTGAACTGAACTGGGCCCTACAGTACAGTATAGAGCAGGTAGAGTTGAACTGAACTGGGCCCTACAGTACAGTACAGAGCAGGTAGAGTTGAACTGAACTGGGCCCTACAGTACAGTATAGAGCAGGTACAGTTGAACTGAACTGGGCCCTACAGTACAGTATAGAGCAGGTAGAGTTGAACTGAACTGGGCCCTACAGTTACAGTATAGAGCAGGTAGAGTTGAACATGAACTGGGCCCTACAGTAAGAGCAGGTAGAGTTGAACTGAACTGGGCCCTACAGTACAGTAAGAAAGCAGGTAGAGTTGAACTGAACTGGGGCCTACAGTACAGTTATAGAGCAGGTAGAGTTGAACTGAACTGGCCCTACAGTACCAGTATAGAGCAGGTAGAGTTGAACTGAACTGGGCCTACAGTACAGTATAGAGCAGGTAGAGTTGAACTGAACTGGCCCTACAGTACAGATAGAGCAGGTAGAGTTGAACTGAACTGGGCCCTACAGTACAGTAATAGAGCAGGTAGAGTTGAACTGAACTGGGCCCTACAGTACAGAGCAGGTAAAGTTGAACTGAACTGGGCCCTACAGTACAGTAAGAGCAGGTAGAGTTGAAAACTGAAACTGGCCCTACAGTACAGTATAGAGCAGGTAGAGTTGAACTGAACTGGCCCTACAGTACAGTATAGAGCAGGTAGAGTTGAAAACTGAACGCCCCAGTACAGTACAGAGCAGGTAGAGTTGAACTGAACTGGCCCTACAGTACAGTACAGAGCAGGTAGAGTTGAACTGAACTGGGCCCTACAGTACAGTATAGAGCAGTAGAGTTGAACTGAACTGGGCCCTACAGTACAGTACAGAGCAGGTAGAGTTGAAACTGAACTGGGCCCTAATACAGTACAAGAGCAGTAGAGTTGAACTGAACTGGCCCTACGTACAGTACAGAGCAGGTAGAGTTGAACTGAACTGGGCCTACAGTACAGTATAGAGCAGGTAGAGTTGAACTGAACTGGGCCCTACAGTACAGTACAGAGCAGGTAGAGTTGAACTGAACTGGGCCCTACAGTACAGTACAGAGCAGGTAGAGTTGAACTGAACTGGGCCCTACAGTACAGTACAGTACAGAGCAGGTAGAGTTGAACTGAACTGGGCCCTACAGTACAGTATAGAGCAGGTAGAGTTGAACTGAACTGGGCCCTACAGTACAGTATAGAGCAGTTTCCAGCAACCCAAATTATACCCTATTCCTTGTCAACAGTAGTGTACTGTATAGGGAATAGTGTTTAATTTGAGATGCACCCTGGTCACAATGCCCAGATGAGTCTGGAAAATAATCAACAGATACACGACGGAAACCATTTCATACAGGAGATCATTAAGGGGAAATGTATTTATTTCCCCAGTCAGTTTACCTTTTCTTTAACCCAGAGGTGAATGGTTTAGCAATAGCTTTAGGGTGCAGCCTGCAAAGTAAACATTGGTTAGGTGATGATGATGATGATGATGATGATGATGAGCTGTGTGGTGATGATGATTGTAAATGCAATGGGAGAAAATGTTAACCAAGTTAGAAACACATGTTACATTATGTGTTTTAGTATTATGTGTATTAGTATTATGTGTATTAGTATTATGTGTATTAGTATTATGTGTTTTAGTATTATGTGTATTAGTATGTGTTTTAGTATTATGTGTTTTAGTATTATGTCTATTAGTATTATGTGTATTAGTATGTGTTTTAGTATTATGTGTTTTAGTATTATGTCTATTAGTATTATGTGTATTAGTAGTATGTGTTTTAGTATTATGTGTTTTAGTATTATGTGTTTTAGTATTATGTCTATTAGTGTTATGTGTATTAGTAGTATGTGTATTAGTATGTGTTTTAGCACACCATTCAGCAGACGATAACTGAGCAATGCAACGCGTTATACGACTACAGAGTGATTGATAGGTTATGTTCCACTCCTAAAAGCCTTATAGGAAATGTCAAAAGTTGTTGAACTAGAGACGCAGACTTAAACATCAGAGGGCAGATTGACATCAGTCACATGAAATGTTATTTTCAGAAGGACTTCCTGACACAGGCGGCCGGTGGCACCTTAGATGGGGGAGTACGGGCTCATGGTAATGGCAGCAACGGACTCAATGGAATGGTATTGAACACATCAACACATGTTTTCTATACGTTTGATACCATTCCATTTAGTCCGCTCCGGATGTTACTACGAGCCTCCTGTGCTTCCTTAGAATCCTTTTTATCTTTAAACAAAATGTCGTGGTTTAACATTTCCGATCAATCTGCAGGCATATTTTGTTGAGTTGCGTTTCTGTGACTAGGAAGGTTTTTTGTTGTTGTTGCAGTTAGATGAACACAACAACATATTTGTGCTAGAATGAGTAAACAAAGTGAATTAAAGCCAGCTGGGTAGAAACAGCATCTAAACTAATATTCTATAAAAGTACTAAAGCAACGACCACTACAGGCAACCCACTGTCAGAAACCCAGGCTTGAGTTTCAAATGGAACCCTATTCCCTACATAGTGCACTACTTTAGATCACAGTGCACTACATAGGGAATAGGAGGCCACTTGGACCAGAAACCCAGTCTCTGGGGGGGACGAGTGGGTTGTTTCCTGATATACCTGGCACCAGCAGAAACATTAACCTTGGCTCTGGCTTTTCTCTCAGCTGCTCTCTTTCTCAGACGGGCTCTGCAACGGCAAACAGCAACACGACATGACACAGAGACACTGGTGAGGCAGACAGACACACACACACAACACACACACACAACACACACACACACGATAATACATATAACAGCCCTGATCCCAGACAGTGTGGCCTAGCTGTGGTAGGGTTAAGAGGAGAGCAGTAAGGTGTGCTTCCTGGGTAATGACACAGGTAACAGGAGAGTACAGTTCTGTTAAGTACATCACTATACTATTAAGTTATACTATATTACATTATTCTTTCGATGGCAGAGATATTTCAAGTATTAATATGTACACTATTGTATAGAGAAGCATGTGGACACCCCTTCAAATTAGTGGATTTGGCTATTTCAGCCACACACGTTGCTGACAGGTGTATAAAATCCAGCACACAGCCATGCGATCTAGACAAACGTTGGGGTAGAATGGCCTTACTGAAGAGCTCAGTGACTTTCAACGTGGCACCGTCATAGGACACCACCTTTCCAACAAGTCAGTTCGTAACATTTCTGCCCTGCTAGAGTTGTCCGGTCAACTGTAAGTGCTGTTATGGAAACGTCTAGGGGCAAACACGGCATCAGCCGCAAAGTGGTAGACCACACTTACTACCGAGTTCCAAACTGCCTCTGGAAGCTGTTTGTCGGGAGCATCGTGAAATGGGTTTTCATGGCTGAGCAGCCATACACAAGCCTAAGATCACCATGCACAATGCCAAGCGTTGGCTGGGGTGGTGTAAAGCTCACCGCTACTGGACTCTGGAGCAGAGGAAACGCGTTCTTTGGAGGGATAAATCACGCTTCACCATCTGGTAGTCCGACAGACTAATCTGGGTTTGACGGATTCCAGGAGAACGATACCTGCCCCAATGCATAGTGCCAAACTTTAAAGTTTGGTGGAGGAGGAATAATGGTCTGGGGCTGTTTTTCATGGTTCGGGCCCGTTAGTTCCAGTGAAGTGAAATCTTAACGCTACAGCATACAATGACATTCTAGACGATTCTGCGCTTCCAACTTTATGGCAACAGTTTGGGGAAGGCCCTTTCCTGTTTCAGTGTGACAATGTCCGGTGCACAAAGCAAGGTCCATACAGAAATAGTTAGTTGAGATTGGTGTGGAAGAACTTGACCAGCCTGCACAGAGCCCTGACCTCAACCTCATCGAACACCTTTGGGATGAATTGGAACGCCGACTGTGAGCCAGGCCTAATCGCCCAACATCAGTGCCCGACCTCACTAATACTCTTGTGGCTGAATGGAAGCAAGTCCCCGCAGCAATGTTCCAACATCTAGTGGAAAGCCTTCCCAGAAGAGTGGAGGCTGTTATAGCAGCAAAAGAAGGGGGGGGGGGCAACTCCATATTAATGCCCATGATTTTGGAATGAGATGTTCGACAAGCAGGTGTCCATATACTTTTGATCATGTAGTGTAGATTAAATGGAATGTCATGCAGGACTAAAATAAGCACAGACACACTAGAATGGCCCACCAGTCTGTTACCAGGCAACATACCAGTAACCCAACTATGTACTGGCCCCCCAGTCTGTTACCAGGCAACATACCAGTAACCTAACTATGTACTGGCCCCCCAGTCTGTTACCAGGCAACATACCCAGTAACCCCAACTATGTACTGGCCCCCCAGCTGTTACCAGGCAACATACCCAGTAAACCAATAACTATGTACTGCCCCCCCAGTCTGTTACCAGGCAACTACCAGTAACCCAACTATGTACTGGCCCCCCAGTCTGTCCTCAAAATCTGAGGTACCGGTATGAGAAAAATCAACCAGAAACGGTGTAAAATTATATTACATTATTTAATGACTTTGGACTCGTTCCCCTAGACAGGCCAGCCAGTAAAATATGATAGATTTCTCAAATGTATTGTTATGAAACCACTGCAGAAGAAAAGGGTCCTTTAGTTGGTTACACAATACACACACTGTACACTCCAGAAACATTGTTTAAAATATATGCTGCCGTTATATTTGGAAAAGCCTGTACTTTTTTTACCCCTGTCCTAAATACCTCTCCATGAAAAACCCCTCCAAAACATGGCAGAGAATCTTCTATCAGACGGAATAGACCTGGAGGGTCAGTACAGACAGGAAGCAGACAGGACGAAAACAGGAAACGAGACAAGCAGCCAGACAGTTAGAGGATACGTCTCAAATGGCACCCTCTTCTCCCTATGGGAAAGCCCTATTCTCCCTATGGGAAAGCCATATTTTCCATACGGGAAAGCCCACTTCTCCCTATGGGAAAGCCCTATTCTCCCTACGAGAAAGCCCTATTCTCCCTATGGGAAAGCCCTATTCTCCTATGGAAAGCCCTATTCTCCATGGAAAGCCATATTTTCCATACGGAAAGCCACTTCTCCCTATGGAAAGCCCTATTCTCCCTACGAGAAAGCCCTATTCTCCCTATGGGAAAGCCCTCTTCTCCCTATGTGAAAGCCCTATTCTCCCTACGAGAAAGCCCTATTCTCCCTATGGGAAAGCCCTCTTCTCCCTATGGGAAAGCCCTCTTCTCCCTATGGAAAGCCCTATTCTCCCTATGGGAAAGCCCTCTACTCCCTATTGGAAAGCTCCATTCTCCCTACGGAAAGCCCATTCTCCCTACGGGAAAGCCTATTCTCCCTACAGGAAAGCCCTATTCTCCCTACAGGAAAGCCCTATTCTCCCTAAGGGAAAGCCCTCTACTCCTATGGGAAAGCCCTATTCTCCCTATGGAAAGCTCTATTCTCCCTGAGGTACTCAGCTACTGGGCTACTGGGCTACCTGGGCTATTGGGTTACTGGGCTACTGAGCTACCTTGCTTTTGGGCTACTGGGCTACCTGCTACCTGGCTACCGGCTACCTGGCTACCGGGCTTTTGGGCTATTGGGCTACTGGGCTATTGGGCTACCGGACTACTGGACTACTGACTCGGGTACTGGTACTTGGACTACTGGCTACTGGGCTACTGGCTACTGGACTACTGGGTTACTGGACTACTGGCACTGGGCTACTGGGCTACTGGACTACTGGGTTACTGGACTACTGGGCTACTGGACTACTGGATACTGGGTTACTGGACTACTGGACTATTTGACTATTTGACTACTGGGTTACTGGACTACTGGACTACTGGACTACTGGACTACTGGGTTACTGGACTACTGGACTACTGGACCACTGGACCACTGGGCCACTGGGCTACTGGGCTACTGGACTACTGGACTACTGGACTACTGGATACTGGGCTACTGGACTACTGGACTACTGGGCTACTGGGCTACTGGACCACTGGACTACTGGGCTACTGGGCTACTGACTATGACTACTGGACTACTGGGCTACTGGGCTACTGGACTACTGGGCTACTGGACTACTGGGCTACTGGGCTACTGGGCTACTGGGCTACTGGACTACTGGGATACTGGGCTACTGGGCTACTGGGCTACTGGACCACTGGACCACTGGACCACTGGGCTACTGGACACTGGGCTACTGGGCTACTGGACCACTGGACCACTGGACCACTGGACTACTGGACTACTGGTTACTGGACTACTGGGATACTGGACTACTGGCTACTGGACTACTGGATACTGGACTACTGGGTTACTGGACTACTGGACTATTTGACTATTCGACTACTGGGTTACTGGACTACTGGACCACTGGACCACTGGACTACTGGGTTACTGGGTTACTGGACCACTGGACTACTGGGTTACTGGGTTACTGGACTACTGGGTTACTGGGTTACTGGGCTACTGGGTTACTAGGCTACTGGCTACTGGGCTACTGGGTTACTGGACTACTGGGTTACTGGACTCTGGGTTACTGGACTACTGGGTACTGGCTACTGGGCTACTGGGCTACTGGGTTACTGGACTACTGGACTACTGGTTACTGGGCTACTGGGTTACTGGACTACTGGACTACTGGGTACTGGGCTACTGGGTTACTCTGCTCCTTGAACGCTCTGTAAAGAAAAGCATATATCCTGTTTTTGCCCAAAAGTCTCACAAATCTCAACATTAAGTGACCTGCCCAGGGACAACTCAGGCAAGGTCCTCATCATAAAAAAACTGTTGCTGCTGTGGTACTCCAGGAGGATTCAGACATTACCCTACCTGTCTTGAGAAAAATGAATCAAGAGACCTTACCAGGAAAAACTCAGGGCCCTATCAGAGTATCAGAGTTTTTCCTGGTCAATTCAGAGCCCTGCTCATAAAGCCACCTGGCTGCTACAGCGGTGGCGGTGTGATCAAAACATTCAGCACACAGAATTGTAAAAAAAAACCTTACTTCCTGACACATAATATCTCATTCCAACGGAACAGACCAATTTTTACAGCAGATTATATTCTAATGGAAATATGGTGTTGAGCTGTGAGGAAGGTAGACACCGTGTTCCCCGATAACACATTCTTCAGAAGAATGTGAATATTGAGAGGAGCCAAGACACTGACAGGAAAGATTAGCATCAAGTTACTGAGCCTGACCAACTTAACCTGGGCTGTATTCATAAAGCTTCTCAGAAAGGAGCACTGATCTAGGATCAGGTCCCCCCCCCCCCCGGTGTTCATGTAATATTACTTATTCTGATCTGAAAGGCTAAACTGATCCTAGATCTGATAAGATCCTACTCTCCTACTCTGATAAGCTTATGAATATGGGCCCTGACCTCCTTATTATAAACCAAGACTGTCAGTTCATCCTGAGTACAGCAGACTGATAGCTACAGGATTACAGCAGACTGATAGCTACGGATTACAGCAGACTGATAGCTACAGGATTACAGCAGACTGATAGCTACAGCATAACGACTGAGCTTACAGATTACAGAGACTGATAGCTACAGGATTACAGCAGACTGATAGCTACAGGATTACAGCAGACTGATAGCTACAGGATTACAGCAGACTGATAGCTACAGGATTACAGCAGACTGATAGCTACAGTATTCAGCAGACTGATAGCTACGGTATTACAGCAGACTGATAGTTACGCGTATTACAGCAGACTGATAGCTACAGTATTACAGCAGACTGATAGCTACAGGATACAGCAGACTGATAGCTACGGTATTACAGCAGACTGATAGCTACAGGATTACAGCAGACTGATAGCTACAGTATTACAGCAGACTGATAGCACGGTATTACAGCAGACTGATATTACGGTTAACAGCAGACTGATAGCTACAGTATTACAGCAGACTGATAGCTAGGTATACAGCAGACTGATAGCTACAGGATTACAGCAGACGATAGCTACAGGATTACAGCAGACTGATAGCTACGGTATTACAGCAGACTGATAGCTACAGTATTACAGCAGACTGATAGCTACGGTATTACAGCAGACTGATAGCTACAGGATTACAGCAGACTGATAAGCTACAGGATTACAGCAGACTGATAGCTACGGTATTACAGCAGACTGATAGCTACAGTATTACAGCAGACTGATAGCTACACGGATTACAAGCAGACTGATAGCTACGGTATTACAGCAGACTGATAGCTACAGGATTACAGCAGACTGATAGCTACAGTATTACAGCAGACTGATAGCTACGGTATTACAGCAGACTGATAGCTACAGGATTACAGCAGACTGATAGCTACAGGATTACAGCAGACTGATAGCTACGTTACAGCAGACTGATAGCTACAGTATTACAGCAGACTGATAGCTACAGGATTACAGCAGACTGATACTACGGTATTACAGCAGACTGATAGCTACAGGATTACAGCAGACTGATAGCTACAGTATTACAGCAGACTGAAGCTACAGGATTACAGCAGACTGATAGCTACAGGATTACAGCAGACTGATAGCTACAGGATTACAGCAGACTGATAGCTACGGTATTACAGCCAGACTGATAGCTACAGGATTACAGTAGACTGATAGCTACAGTATTACAGCAGATTGATAGCTTACAGGATTATACAGCAGACTGATAGCTACAGGATTACAGCAGACTGATAGCTACAGTATTACAGCAGACTGATAGCTACAGATACAGCAGACTGATAGCTACAGTATTACAGCAGACTGATAGCTACAGTATTACAGCAGACTGATAGCTACAGTATTACAGCAGACTGATAGCTACAGTATTACAGCAGACTGATAGCTACAGTATGTACAGCAGACTGATAGCTACAGGATTACAGCAACTGATAGCTACGGTATTACAGCAGACTGATAGCTACAGTATTACAGCAGACTGATAGCTACAGTATTCAGCAGACTGATAGCTACGGTATTACAGCATTCCCTAGCATGTTGATGCTTGTTGCTTGGCTCACTTGGCTAGTCCCCAGTTGCAGTCAGTCAGTGTCTGCTCCCAAAGGGTTCTCTCTGTGTTCTGGACTTGGGCCTAATCATCGACCCATTTCCCCTTCCTGAACCCTGCATCACCCTTCAGTCAGTCAGAGAGAGCAGAGTGCCTTCATACGGGATGACACGGGATGGGAGAAGACCTTATTAATGGAGACGGCCCAGAATGCCGATCTCTGTCTGTAAAACTGTCATATTCCGTAACACCGTCATACTCCGTAACACCGTCATACTCCGTAACACCGTCATATTCCGTAACACCGTCATATTCCGTAACACCGTCATATTCCGTAACATCGTCATACTCCTTAACACCGTCATATTCCGTAACACCGTCATACTCCGTAACACCGTCATACTCCGTAACATCGTCATACTCCGTAACACCGTCATATTCCGTAACGCCGGCATACTCCTTAACACCGTCATATTCCGTAACACCGTCATATTCCGTAACATCGTCATACTCCTTAACACCGTCATACTCCGTAACACCGTCATAACTCCGCTAACACCGTCATACTCCGTAACACCGTCATATTCCGTACACCGTCATACTCCTTAACACCGTCATACTCCGTAACACCGTCATACTCCGTCATCGTCATACTCCTTAACACCGTCATACTCCGTAACACCGTCATACTCCGTAACACCGTCATACTCCGTTACACCGTCACATTCCGTAAACACCGTCATACTCCGTAACACCGTCATACTCGCTAACACCGTCATATTCCGTAACACCGTCATATTCCGTAACATCCGTCATACTCCTTTTAACACCGTCATACTCCGTAACACCGTCATACTCCGTAACACCGTCATACTCCGTAACACCGTCATATTCCGTAACACCGTCATATTCCGTAACACCGTCACATTCCGTAACACCGTCATACTCCGTAACACCGTCATACTCCGTAACACCGTCATACTCCGTAACACCGTCATACTCCGTAACACCGTCATACTCCTTAACACCGTCATACTCCGTAAAACACCGTCATACTCCGTAACACCGTCATATTCCGTAACACCGTCATATTCCGCAATACGTCATATCCCGTAACACCATCAGATTCCGTAAGACTGAGCTAAGCAGGGTTGGTCCTGGTTGGTCCCTGGATGGGAGACCAGATGCTGCTGAAAGTGGATTTGGAAGGAATGTAGGAGGCACTCTTTCCTCTGGTCTAAAATAATATCCCAATGCCCCAGGACAGTGATTGGGGACATCGTCCTGTGTAGAGTGCAGTCTTTCGGATGGGACGTTAAACGGGTGTCCTGACTCTCTGAGGTCATTAAAGATCCCATGGTACTTATCATAAGAGTAGGGTTGTTAACCCCGGTGTCCTGGCTAAATTGGCCATCATACCATCATGGTCACCTAATAATCCCCAGTTTACAATTGGCTCATTCATCACCCTTCCTCTCCCCTGTAACTATTACCCAGGTCGTTGCTGCAAATGAGAATGTGTTCTCAATCAACTTACCTGGTAAAATAACGGTAAAATAAAAAATAAAAAAATAAACATTTGTATTAAGGTTTGAACTTTGCCTGAAGGAGTGGGATGGCTTGTGATGTATTAATATGTTGTATGATGTTGGGATTTAATTGTTGGCTATTAGAAAATTAAAGTTAATTGTATCTGCATTACTTTCTTAATATTTTTTTTTGTAAATGCAATACAACAAGTAAAAGTCAAACACAAGTGGTTGGTGGTACCTTAATTCGGGGAGGACGGGCTCGTGTTAATGACAGGAGTGGAATCGGTGGAACGGCATCAAATACATCAAACACATGGTTTCCATGGTTTCCAAGATGCCATTCCATTTGATTCCATTCCAGCCATTATTATGAGCCGTCCTTCCCCGTCAGCAACTTCCTGTGATGTCAAACTTTTCTTTTCAACAACTCCTTCTTGACATTCCCTGAGTTTTTGGCAAGAGCCCAGAATCCCCCAATCAGTCATCAGAGTGACTAAGGAAATTTAAAAACAGGACAATGTTGAAAATAGTCACGACAACGTTCATATTCTATAAGTCGGTCAGATCCCCCTGTTCCATAACATTCTGTTATTCAGCTGCGGTGAATTAACGATCACACATTGTTAACATTCCTCTTCTGTTGCCTCCTATTAATATTATCAGCTCAACTGATTTTTATCTCAAAGTTCCAACACAGTAATATATTCCAGTCTTTTAGCCATGGTGAATAAGTGGCCTGCAGGAGTCTAGTGGTCTAAGCCAATGCCTCTGCAACACATGTACACTGTACCGCTGCCAGCATAGGTTTGAAAAGCGAACCACTGCCCTTTCAGAACTCTAAAAGTAAATTAAATTAATATAAGTAAAATATAAATAAAAGTAAATTCTAAGATGCTATCAAATATTTAAGGGGGAAACAAGGTTGACCATGATAAATACATTACTCTGTCTTACAGAGTGCCTACATATAAACATTCAACTTTATAAAACTACATGCCCTTTTAACAAAAAGGTAATACAACAAAGACATTTGACATGAAATATATACAAAACGACATCTACAAACACCAACATTACATTAAAAAACACACTAATTTATTTCTCTATTTCTCTCTATCCAAAAAACACACAAAGACTTAAAATATATATCCAGTATAATAAAAACATTATAGTCTAGAGAGTATTCAGCCAATCATAATTTACAAGGGTCTGGGTTTCCCTTTGTAGTCCATAATAGTTTACAAGCCCTGCCACGTCCGACGAGCGTCAGAGCCGGTGTCGTAGGATTCAATCTTAGTCCTGTACTGACCCTTTGCCTGTTTGATGGTTTGTCTGAGGGCATAGCGAGATTTCTTATAAGCGTCCGGATTAGTGTCCCGCACCTTGAAAGCGGCAGCTCTACCCTTTAGCTCAGTACGGATGTTGCCTGTAATCCATGGCTTCTGGTTTGGAAATGCACGTACGGTCACTGTGGGGACGACGTCGTCAATGCACTTATTGATGAAGCCGATGACTGATGTGGTGTACTCCTCAATGCCATTTGATGAATCCCGGAACATATTCCAGTCTGTGCTAGCAAAACAATCCTGTAGCTTAGCTTCCACGTCACCAACCACTTCCGTATTGAGCGAGTCACTGGTACTTCCTGCTTTAGTTTTTGCTTGTAAGCAGGAATCAGGAGGATAGAATTATGGTCAGATTTGCCAAATGGAGCCAGCTCTATATTATCAGTGTCGTCGTTCAGCCACGTCTCGGTGAAACATAAGATTACAGTTTTTAATGTCCCGTTGGTAGGATGTCTTAATCGTAGATCGTCCAGTTTGTTTTCCTATGATTGGCACGTTGGCCAATAATACGGAGGGTAGTGGTGGTTTACCTACTCGTTGGCGAATTCTTACAAGGCGCCCCGCTCTCCTCCCCCTGTTCTTCCATCCTTTCTTCATGCAGATGATGGAGATTTGGGACTTGTCTTAACAAAGCAGTATATCCTTCGCTTCGGACTCATTAAAGAAAAAAAACCTTCGTCCAGTTCAAGGTGAGTAATCGCAGTTCTGATGTCCAGAAGCTCTTTTCGGTCATAAGAGACGGTAGCAGCAACTTTATGTACAAAATTAGTTATAAACAATATGAAAAAACAGAATATAGTGATCAGAATATAGTAGCCATATCTAGGAAAACCAAAGTTCCAAAGGCTGGGCCTAATATAGTGTATTAGAGGTCATACAATAACTTTTGTAGTAATTCCTATGTTGTTGATGTAAATAATATTTGTTGGTCTGTGGTGTGTAATGAGGAGCAAACAGAAGTTGCACTTGACACATTTATGAAATTGTTTATCCCAGTTACTAATAAGCATGCACCCATTAAGAAAATGACTGTAAAAACTGTTAAATCCCCAAAAATTGTATGGTTGAGTGGGATGAGGCAAAAGGAATGGCAAATAAGTCTGGCTGCACAACCGATTGGGAAACGTACTGCAAATTGAGGAATCATGTGACTAAACTGAATAAAAAGAAGAAGAAACTACACTATGAAACAAAGATAAATGACATAAAGAATTATAGTAAAAAGATTTGCAGCACCTTCAATGAAATTCTGAGAAATAAGTCAAAATCAGCTCCATCATTCATTGAATCAGATGACTCGTTCATTACAAAACCAACTGATATTGCCAACTACTTAAATTTTTTTTTTTAATTGACAAGATAAACAAACTTAGGGGTGACATGCCAGAAACAAACGCTGACACTACACATCCAAGTATATCGGACTAAATTACGAAAGACAAGAATTGTAATTTTGAACTCCGTAAAGTGAGTTGTGAAAGAGGTGAACATTTTTGTTGTTGTCTATCAACAATGACAAGCCACCTGGGTCTGGAAAATGACTGAGGATTAATAGCAAACGATATTGTCACTCCTATTTGCCATATCTTCAATTTAAGCCTACTACGTAGATATTAAAAATATATCCACTGGTGTGAGTGAATCCCTCTACTCTAACTTACTTGTAGAAGTTCTTGTTGATCTTTTTCTCGTGAGGGAACCCCAGCATACCACAGATGACCCGTGTGTTTTTGGGGGTCCACCCCACATCACAGATCTGGGCCCAGCCGTTCTTGTACTTAATCTCCACAACTCCCTCGGTGACGGGCATCTTCTTGGTGGGCACCACCGAGCGCAGACGCACCTCCTCCACCCTGTCCTCATCCACCTGCACCTGTATGGGGGTCAGAGGTTAGAGGTTAGGTCTCAGACAGTGGAGGAGGACGGCTCATAGTAATGGCTGGAACGGAGTCAACGGAATGGCATCAAACACATGGAAACCATGGAAACCATGTGTTTGATGTATTTGATACCATTCCCCTTATTCCGCTACAGCCATTACCAGGAGCCCATCCTCCCCAAATTAAGGTGCCACCAACCTCCTGTGGTCTCAGAGGTCATGGATCAAGGTTATACAGGTCATGTATATACATTTCCTCCACCTTTCTCCTCCCATCCACCTGCATCTATAATGAGGGGGTCAGGGGTCATGGATCAAGGTTATACAGGTCATGTATATACATTTCCTCCACCTTTCTCCTCCCATCCACCTGCATCTATAATGAGGGGGTCAGGGGTCATGCAGACACACCTCCTCCACCTGAACCTGTAGCAAGGGGGTCAGGGGTCATAGTTCATACAGGGGTCACACAGAGTGCTGTGGTGTCACCTATGACCTGCTGTAACCCCTCAGAGCAATACAACTTTGTGAGGCCTCTGTGAACTTTTGTGTTATGTAGCCTGATCCACCGTCCGGACTCGTTTTGTGACAGAAACACAACGTGATCTCTCCTGATCAGAACGGTCAAGTGTTATGTAGCCTGATCCACTGTCCGGACTCGTTTTGTAACAGAAACACAACGTGATCTCTCCTGATCAGTACGGTCTAGTGTTATGTAGCCTGCTCCACCGTCCTGACTCGTTTTGTAACAGAAACACAACGTGATCTCTCCTGATCAGGTCGGTCTAGTGTTATGTAGCCTGCTGCCAGATCTGTTTGCGCTGTCAAGTGGACCATCAGAGTTTCTCATGGTGTGACTGACATCACTGAAAAACCTCTGAGAGAGATTGAGACATACGGAACCTTTCCCACACACATCTCTTCACGCTGATGTCACTGATGTCACACAGAGACAGCATAGATAGAAAAGAAAACGCCATTCAATGGCGGGTCACAGAGTGCATGCCGTAACAGGTGGAAAAACTCAGCCATAATATGTGATGTACGTGCCAATTCACAGGATCCCATTTTTTTGCTCTATGCAAATGTATTTGTCAGTTGTATGCTTGAATCGCATGTTTAGAATGAATCTATACTGTGGGAAGCAAACATGATGTTCAGAAACCAAGGCTGCTGGGAATCACATTGTGGTGGTTAGTGTCATATTGGTTTGACAGATAAAAATTATATCTTTACATTAGACTGTCACACAGAAACCTGAGCAGAGCAGGGGAGCTGCTACTGACATATCACTAGACGGGAGTGTTAAAGACGTCAGAGGAAATCTATGAAAACCTAGATGAAGACGAAGAACACCTCGCGCCGTAAATATCATGGATATTGATGATCACGCATACACCAACGAAAGCCCCACAGAGTGATGGTGCTCAACAAGTAAAAGTATCCCATCAAGCCCCACAGAGTGATGGTGCTCAACAAGTAAAAGTATCCCATCAAGCCCCCCACAGAGTGATGGTGCTCAACAAGTAAAAGTATCCCATCAAGCCCCACAGAGTGATGGTGCTCAACAGTAAAAATATCCATCAAGCCCCACAGAAGGATGGTGCTCAACAAGTAAAAGTATCCCATCGAGCCCACAGAGTTATGGTGCTCAACAAGTAAAAGTTTAGTGGAGTTTATCTCAATGTGAAAACTGAACAAAATAAACGATGTTTAAAGTTTGGTTAAACACTAAATATCTAAATCCGGCTACAAGG
>NW_019943477.1:17114-23579 GCF_002910315.2 Salvelinus sp. IW2-2015 | reverse complement strand
AAAAGAGAGATCTGTGTGGGTTTTTTAAACTGTAGTGCTGTGTGGTTTAAACTGTAGTGCTGTGTGGTTTAAACTGTGAGTGCTGTGTGGTTTAAACTGTAGTGCTGTGTGGTTGTTGTTTAAACTGTAGTGCTTGTGTGTGTGTATGTAAACTGTAGTGCTGTGTGGTGTAGTGTGTGGTTAAACTGTAGTGCTGGTGTGGTTTAACACTTGTGTTTAAACCTGTAGCTGTGTGGTTTAAACTGTAGTGCTGTGTGGTTTAATGTAAACTGTAGTGCTGTGTTGTTTTGTAAACTGTAGTCCTTTGTTTAAACGTAGTGCTGTGTGTGTTTTAAACTGTAGTGCTGTGTGGTTTAAACTGTAGTGCTGTTGTGGTTTAAACTGTAGTGCTGTGTGTTTTAAACTGTAGTGCTGTGTGTTTAACTGTATTACTGTAGTGCTGTGTGGTTTAAACTGTAGTGTTAAACTGCCAAGTGCTCTGTGTTTTCAAACACTGCTATTTTCGCCAGGTCTTTCTCGGAAAAGAGATTGTTAATCTCAATGAGACAACCCTGCTAAAAATAAAGCTCAAATTCTAAAAAATAAACCAGATAATAAAACGTTGATAAAGGCAAAAAGTAACCAAGGAGAGAGAAAGATGTTAAATAAAGATGATCATTTGTGCTTCAGAAATCTGAGGTGGAAGACAGGCTTCCTAGTTGCAGCAGTGCCTTCTGGGGCTGCTGTGTTCGCCTGCTGGCTGGGATCATGGCTGGTTCATATGTTCTCAGTGTCTGATACATTCTTAATCATCAGTGGTGTAATCATTGATTCACTTTTGCTAGCGGATCCCTTGGTCATTGATTGTTATTATTTTGCAGAGAGAAACCAATTGTAACTGGTGTGTTATTACAAGGCAGTAATAGTAAACGGTTGGTGACTAAAGGCAGTAATAGTAACTGGTTGACTAAAGGCAGTAACAGTACTGGTGACTAAAGGCAGTAATAGTAACTGGTTGACTAAAGGCGTAATAAGTAACTGGTTGACTAAAGGCAGTAATAGTAACGTTTGGACTAAAGGCAGTAACAGTAACTGTTGACTAAAGGCAGTAACAGTAACTGGTTGACTAACAGGCAGTAATAGTAACTGGTTGACTAAAGGCAGTAATAGTACCTGGTTGACTAAAGGCAGTAAAGTAACAGGTTGTGACTAAAGGCAGTAACAGTAACTGGTTGACTAAAGGAGTAACAGTAACTGGTTGACTAAAGCAGTAACAGTAACTGGTTGACTAAAGGCATAATAGTAACTGGTTGACTAAAGGCAGTAATAGTAACTGGTTGACTAAAGGCAGTAATAGTAATGGTTGAAAGGCAGTAATAGTAACTGGTTGTTATAAAGGCAGTAATAGTAACTGGTTGACTAAAGGCAGTAATAGTAACTGGTTGACTAAAGGCAGTAATAGTAACTGGTTGACTAAAGGCAGTAATAGTAACTGGTTGTTATTAAAGGAGTAATAGTAACTGGTTGACTAAAGGCAGTAATAGTAACTGGTTGACTAAAGGCAGTAATAGTAACTGGTTGACTAAAAGGCAGTAATAGTAACTGGTTGTTACTAAAGGCAGTAATAGTAACTGTTGTTACTAAAGGCAGTATAGTAACTGGTTGGACTAAAGGCAGTAATAGTAACTGGTTGTAACTGATCTTGATTCCAGGCTGCATGCATTGCATTGAGTCAGATCACAGTGGAGTGGGTGGAAGAGGATTGGCTGAACTCCTGGTTTGTTTGTCTGTTTGCCAGACTGGACACCAGAAGACAGAGAGGAGGGGGAGGAGGGGAAGAGCAGGAGGGGGAGGAGGGGGAGGGGGACGTGGGAGGAGGAGGGGGGAGGAGGGAGGAGGAGGGGGAGGAGGTTGAGGAGCAGGAGGGGTAGGGGAGGAGGGGAGGAGGAGGGGGGGAAGAGTCAGGAGGGGTAGGGGGAGGAGCCAGGAGGGGTAGGGGGGGAGAAGGAGGAGGAGGGGGAAGGAGGGGGAGAGGAGGGAGGAGCAGGAGGGGTAGGGGGAAGAGGAGGGGGAGGGGAAGAAGAGGGGGAGGACGCAGGAGGGGGAGGAGGAGGGGGGGGGGGGAAGAGCAGGAGGGGTAGGGGGAGGAGCAGGAGGAGGGGGAAGAGCAAGAGGGGTATGGGGAGGAGCAGGAGGAGGAGGAGGGGAAGAGCAGGAGGGGTAGGGGGAGGAGCAGGAGGAGGCGGGGAGGAGGGGGAAGAGCAGGAGGGGTAGGGGGAGGAGCAGGAAGGAGGAGGAGGGGGAGGCAGGAGGGGTAGGGGAAGGAGCAGGAGAGGAGGAGGGGGAAGTGCAAGGAGGGGTAGGGGGAGGACAGGAGGAGGAGGAGGGGGAGGGGGAGGGGAAGAGCAGGAGGGAGAGGGGAGGGGGAGGAGGGGAAGAGCAGGAGGGGGAGGAGAAGGGGGTAGAGAGAGAGAGAGAGAGAGAGAGAGAGAGAGAGAGAGAGAGAGAAGAGAGAGAGAGAGAGAGACAGAGACGAAGACAGAGACAGAGACAGAGACAGAGACAGAGAGACAGAAGAGAGAGACAGAGAGAGACAGACAGAGAGAGACAGAGAGAGAGAGAGAAGGTAGATGGAAAAAGACTGGCTGTCTGGCACCTATGTGCTTTTCAACTGTGCTTCCTCAGTTTGGACAGTCATCACCAGTGGTTAACTTATGACCATGGCCATGTTATGACGTAGGGAATGATCTACGAGAGTGTAATTGTAAACTCTAGCATAGAGTAGCATAGAGCTCTATGGTGCATCACCACACAGCTCCATCAACCCACCAGGAAATCAGCAGCATTTCATTTTCACCTGCAGTCCTAGTCCCTGTTATGTTAAGCTCAGTGACCTATGCAGAGTGCTAAACCCAGACATCAGCAGCAGACCTATGCAGAGTGCATAAACCCAGACATCAGCAACAGACCTATGCAGAGTGCATAACCAGACATCAGCAGCAGACCTATGCAGAGTGCATAAACCCAGACATCAGCAGCAGACCTATGCAGAGTGCATAAACCCAGACATCAGCAGCAGACCTATGCAGAGTGCATAAACCCAGACATCAGCAGCAACTGGTTACAGAGCAGCAGTACATATAACTGTATCCCAACCGGCAATTGCCCTATTCCCTATATAGTGCACTACTGTTGACCAGGGCCCTATTCCCTATATAGTACACTACTTTTGACCAGAGTTCTATTCCCTATTATAGTGCACTACTTTTGACCAGAGTCCTATTCCCTATATAGTACACTACTTTTGACCAGTCCTATTCCCTTTATAGTGCACTACTTTTGACCAGAGTCCTATTCCCTACTTTCGACCAGAGTCCTATGGGTAAAGCCAATTTTAATTCAACATGTTCTTCATTCAAAAGACATTGAATAAAATTAGAAATTAGGTCTCCAGTGAACTTCCTGAATTGACTGGGATTGACCCCCGACCCTGCTACGGCGTAACGCCATTTGTAACCCATTGTAAATGCCTTACATCGATGACGTTGGAGTCGACAAACCCAGGAAGCCTCTCGTCCTTGCAGACGACTCCAGCGTCCTCATCGTGTGTGCAGTCACTGTTGCCCCAGCCTCGAGATTTACACAGGTCAATGCTCTTCTCTCCTCCGTTACACTGAACATTATCCAGCCAGATCTTCCCTGCATAGAGAATAGACAATCAAGTCACCGTCGGTTAACTATAACATAGCATAGAGAATAGTGTATTGTGCGTTTTCATTGTAAACCAATGTATCCTGTAGCATTTGTGTTCTGTACTGATGAATGGTTTTCTAATGGCTGCTCCATGTTGTAGGGCCTTTTAGCACGCTATATAACAGTTCTATTACTGACCTTGGCCCTTGCTATAACCTGGCGTCATGTGTCCATCCTTCATGCTTATGAAATGGTCTTGTAAAATGTGGAATAACTGCTCTGTGACAGTTGTTATAGCTCACCTAGGCCCTTGCCGTACTTGGCGCTGTGTGTCCAACCCGTAGCGGAGACGAATCCCAGCTGGCGACAGAGGACGTTGGCGTTGGACAGAGAGAAGTCGTCATCACAGATGGTCCCCCACTCTCCCTTGTAGAAGACCTCGATGCGCCCCTCGTTGTGCTTCCGGGGGTACCCCACCAGACGGAACTGCAGCGGGTCGTTCTGGGGTTTGGGGGAGGTGGAGCCCTGGGTAGGGGGCGTTGTCTGGGCCATGATCCAGGCAGGAAGCCACACCCCTAACAGGAAGCTGATGATGGAAAATCGCTGCCACCATCTTGAGGTTTTCATCTCTCAAACCTGTAGGGGCATGGACAGGAGAGGTGAGCTTGAGGGTCAGAGGTCAGTTGGGGGGGAGCAATGTTTGACATTGCAGGTCAGTCACAAATGACTGATCAACAAATCACCTTGCATCTTATATATAACTACTCATGATAATTTGTAGATCAGTCAATCACCATTTACCAACAATGTATCATGGATTTGATGTTCTGGAACACGACCAATGTCAGGAAGTTTAAACTGGTGAGTACCTGACAGGAAAGGGATGTAGACAACACATAACTAACTGCTCTCAACACAAAGATCCTAGTCAAAAACTAAATGCCCCAAATAAACCGGCAAACTTTACAGATTGTAATGCAAAAGATCACCAGGCAACAACGAAGACCTGAACTCAGAGAAATTATTTTTTATAAGAACTTTTCTCAGTGATGTCTGAGACCAAGCAGAACCAGAGAGGTAAAGACCTTTCCTCAGTGATGTCNAGGAGAGGTCAGTAGGTCCCCTGGGAGGGGAAGGAGACATCAATGGGTCCACCTGGGAGGGGAAGGACAGGTCAATAGGTCCCCTGGGAGGGGCAGGAGAGGTCAATAGGTCCCCTGGGYGGGACAGGAGAGGTCAATAGGTCCCCTGGGGGGGACAGGAGAGGTCAATAGGTCCCCTGGGYGGGYCAGGAGAGGTCAATYGGTCCKCTGGGAGGAGCAGGAGATTTCAATAGGTTAAAATTGGCATAAAACACACAGATTAATTTCCACAGGGCTGGGGGGGTTGAAACAGAGATGCAGCTTGAGCCGCACTCACTTCAGCATATATAATCAACGAATTAACCAGGGCACACATTCAGTCACCTCCTTGTCTGAAGAACAAGTGGATAAACAGGTTAATGTCAAGTGTGGCTGGTAATGGCTCACATCAACACCATTATCMCCCCTCCCTGCTCTGTCTACTGGGTTTAGCTGTGCTTACTTCCTGCAGGAGAGGTGGGCGGAGGAGGAGATTGGTGGGCGGAGTAGGAGAGGTGGGCGGAGCAGGAGAGGTGGGCGGAGGAGGAGAAGTGGGTGGAGGAGGAGATTGCTGGGTGGAGGAGGAGATTGCTGGGTGGAGGAGGAGATTGCTGGGTGGAGGAGGAGAGGTGGGCGGAGCAGGAGATTGCTGGGCGGAGCAGGAGAGGTGGGCGGAGGAGGAGATTGGTGGGCGGAGTAGGAGATTGGTAGGAGATTGGTGGGCGGAGCAGGAGATTGGTGGGCGGAGTATGAGAGGTGGGCGGAGCTGGGAGGGTGATCAGTGCTGATAGGGCACACCTGTGACACCTCAGCTGTGGCATAAAGCCAGGTTGACTTCCTGTAAGAAGCTGGACGGACGATCAGAGAGCAAAGATTCGCTCCAACACTGTGATTCAAACCAGCTGCCGAAATAAAAGGAGAGACATTTACAATTACAGCAGCAAGCAACCTTCGATGGGAAACCATCCAGCTTTACTATAACGTAAACAAAACGTTGATTATAATGTGTGCATATAGATTTGATTAGGATGAATGACTGATTGAAACCAATGGGTGTGGTGTGACAATGTGATCTTTGCCCAAAGTACATTAAGCAGCCAACTATGAATACTAGTTCTTATGGAGTCTGCTGAGTCTGGTGTTTCAACTCTGACCTGCCTGACCTGAGGGTGTATTCAGGACGCACACTGTAGCAAAACGTTTTGCAAAGGTAAATGTTTTGCAACTAAAACAAAACTTTTTATTCGACAAATTCAGGTTGGACCTCCCAGTTTCATTCGGTTAGCATCTGTCTGCTCCCGTTTGGTTCTGTTTGGTTCCTCGTGAATAGACCCCTGGATGTGTGTTTGGTTCCTCGTGAATAGACCCCTGGATGTGTGTTTGGTTCCTCGTGAATAGATCCCTGGATGTGTGTTTGGTTCCTCGTGAATAGACCCTGGATGTGTGTTTGGTTCCCAGTGAATAGACCCCTGGATGTGTGTTTGGTTCCTAGGGAATAGACCCCTGGATGTGGTGTTTGGTTCCTAGGGAATAGACCCCTGGATGTGTGTTTGGTTCCTAGTGAATAGACCCCTGGATGTGTGTTTGGTTCCTAGGGAATAGACCCCTGGATGTGTGTTTTGGTTCCTAGGGAATAGACCCCTGGATGTGTGTTTGGTTCCCAGTGTAATAG
>NW_019943477.1:0-17089 GCF_002910315.2 Salvelinus sp. IW2-2015 | reverse complement strand
CCACGTTTCCCCGTTCAGCGAGAGATTCCTCTCTCCATGCATAGCTTTGGTTGTTTCGTTGTGGCGTTGGCAGTTGACACCTAATTTACTGACCTTCCTGCCTCGTCTGATTATTGTTGTGAGTGTTTATTTATGGAAGAAATTAATTAGTTTTTCCTTTACTCAGTCTGTGGTTTCCCATTGTTACAATCTTGAGACAGGTTGTAACAATGTTTTCCCCCAAAAGTCTCATGGAATGTAGGTCTACATTGAACACCACCTACAGTAGACTGAATGATAGAACAGCTATTTCCATGTTAAAATGTTATGATGCATTTTCTCCATTGTTTTTGATGTGAGTAGCCACCTTAGCCTACTTATGATCAAATAGCCACAGTAGTCACTTGACCACTGTTAACCTTAAGTAATAGTAGCACTCAGTGTTCAAGTAAACCTGCAGGTAAAGCTCTGTTCACAGTAAACTGTAACTTAAAGTAGGGTACAGCCTCCAGTGTTCACAGTAAAACTGTAACTTAAAGCTGGTACAGCCTCAGTGTTCACAGTAAAACTGTAACTTAAAGCGGTACACCTCAGTGTTCACAGAAAAATTACAAAGCGGTACAGCCTCAGTGTTCACAGTAAAACTAACTTAAAGCGGGTACAGCCTCAGTGTTCACAGTAAAACTAACTTAAAGCGGTACAGCCTCAGTGTTCACAGAAAACTAACTTAAAGCGGGTACAGCCTCAGTGTTCACAGTAAAACTGTAACTTAAAGCGGGTACAGCCCAGTGTTCACAGTAAAACTGTAACTTAAAGCGGGTACAGCCTCGTGTTCACAGTAAACACGCACAAGAAGACACAGAATTTGTTACAGTTTGCGCTCAGTAGACCTGAAATTTGCTCAGTGCCTACGTTTTTTATTTAGGAAACATTGGTTGCAGCACCGGCCTCACCCTACTAGAATCTGAAGTCAATGTCACCGTTTGCTGATGATCTGGTGCTTCTGTCCCCAACCAAGGAGGGCCTACAGCAGCACCTAGATCTTCTGTATAGATTGTACAGACCTGGGCCCTGACAGTAAATCTCGATAGTCAAAAATAATGGTGTTCCAAAAAAGGTCCAATTGCCGGACCACAAATACGAATCCCATTTAGACAGTTGCTCTAGAGCAGTGGTTCCCCAACTTGTTTATGAGCTGTTCTTTATTAAACTCTTACCCCCTCTCAGCACAGGGTCAGCGCACTCTCAAATGTTGTTTTTTGCCATTGTTGCCACACACTCACTATACATTCATTAAACTAATAACGAGTGTGAGTTTTTGTCAACCAGGCGCGTGGTGTTCGGTTCTAATTCTCAGAGTATAAAACTCACCGGACATTATGAACTGCTAAACAAGTTTATTCTCCCAGAGGCTCAGCTGCATTAGAAAACATTTTCACACAAGCACTGATATTTAACCCTTCCTCATAGGCTGAGTCTCCTCTTACACATCTGTACAAACATTGTATCTTTACTGTTAGGCAGGAAACTAAGTGATACGGGTCATAAACTTCTCTTTCTCCCTTAACGTGACCTGACCTGATCTCGACCCCCCCCCCCCCCCCCCCCCTTCCCTCATCATAAATCCATGGCTCTCTCCCTTATCAATGCCTGCCACGTGATCACTTTCCCTGATACATTAGCCTCTCTCCCTCAGTGACACGAATAAGTATATTTTCAGATTCGCAGAACCCAACCGTGTGAAGTGACAAAGAGCTCTTATAGGACACAGGCACAAATAATAATAATCAATAATTTTGCTTTTATTTAACCATCTTACATTTAAAACCTTATTTGTTCATCAAAAATTGTGAATAACTCACCGCAGGTTAATGAGAAGGGTGCTTGAAAGGATGTACATAACTCTGCAATGTTGGGTTGTATTGGAGAGAGTCTCAGTTCTAAATCATTTTCCACACACAGTCTGTGCCTGTATTTCGTTTTCATGCTAGTGAGGGTCGAGAATCCACTCTCACATAGTATGTAGTTGCAAAGGGCATCAGTGTCTTAACAGCGTGATTTGCCAAGGCAGGATACTCTGAGCGCAGCCCAATCCAGAATCTGGCAGTGGCTTCTGATTAAATTACATTTTCACAGAACCGCTTGTTGCAATCTTGATGAGGCTCTCTTGTTCAGATATCGGTAAGGGACTGGAGGCAGGGCATGAAAGGGATAACGAATCCAGTTGTTTGTTGTCGTCCGTTTCGGGAAAGTACCTGCGTAATTGCGCACCCAACTCACTCAGGTGCTTCGCTATATCACAGTTGACGTTGTCCGTAAGCTTGAGTTCATTTACACACAATAAATCAACAATAATGGAAGACCTGTGTGCTGTCCTTGTTAATGCAGACAGAGAAGAGCTCCAACTTCTTAATCAGCCTCAATTTTGTCCCACACATTGAAATATAGTTGGGAGAGTCCCTGTAATCCTAGATTCAGATCATTCAGGCGAGAAAAAACATCACCCACATAGGTCAGTCGTGTGAGAAACTGAAATATATGGTCAGTAAAGAAAACTTTAAGCTTGTCTCTCAATTCAAAAGAATGTGTTAATACTTTGCCCTTGATAACCAGCGCACTTTGTATATCTCTTCCTGGGGACCCCTGGATGTGTGTTTGGTTCCTAGGGAATAGACCCCTGGATGTGTGTTTGGTTCCTAGTGAATAGACCCCTGGATGTGTGTTTGGTTCCTAGTGAATAACAATAAAATAAAAATCTCGACAGACTACGTGACATGAATGGAGAATCTGATGCAACTATGCAAGATTTTAGTTCTGGGTTTCTGAGATCATAATGCTAGGAATATGGTGCATTCCCTTACTAGACTGTGTGTATTAGGGTTTGTTGTGGAATTTGTTTAGTTATTAGGTTTTGTTGTGGAATTTGTTTCGATATTAGGGTTTGTTGTGGAATTTGTTTAGATATCAGGTTTTCTTGTGCAATTTGTTTAGATATTAGGTTTTGTTGTGGAATTTGTTAGATATTAGGTTTTGTTGTGGAATTTGTTTAGATATTAGGTTTTGTTGTGGAATTTGTTAGATATTAGGTTTTGTTGTGGAATTTGTTAGATATTACCTGTTAGATACTGCTGCCCTTGAAAATAAAGGAGAGCCGCACACTCTAGGAGCTCAGATGCAAAAATGTAATTACCAGATCTAGAAGCATTTCACTACACTCACAATAAGATCTGCTAACCATGTGTTTGTGACCGATAACATTTGATTTGATTTGATTGTGCATAGTGTTACATATGTCATCTACAGCCAAAACATGCCAGGCCAGGCAGTCACCCGCCTTCATCTGGAACTAAAAGCAACAGTGTGTTTATAGGGAGGTGTTTCAGGAACCACAAAGTGACGTTTCTTTTTCCTGTGTACGTATGGGAAACTGCACGCCCATACACTTAGACCCTTCATACTAATGTGCTCATGGGTCAGGTGGTGTGAAAACCAGAAAGTGATTGGCTGGATCAGTATTGAGCAAGTAGTTCTGTTGGGACTGTAGAGTCCTGTGTAGTTCTGTCGGGACTGTTGAGTCCTGTGTAGTTCTGCTGGGACNCACATTGAATATAGTTGGGGAGAGTCCCTGTAATCCTAGATTCAGATCATTCAGGCGAGAAAAAACATCACCCACATAGGTCAGTCGTGTGAGAAACTGAAAATMATGGTCAGTAAAGAAAACTTTAAGCTTGTCTCTCAATTCAAAAGAATGTGTTAATACTTTGCCCCTTGATAACCAGCGCACTTTGTATGTTGTAAAAACGTTACATGGTCGCTGCCCATATCATTTCATAGTGCAGAAAATACACGAGAGTTCAGGGGCCTTGCTTTAACAAAGTTAACCATTTTCACTGTAGTGTCCAAAACATCCAACTCTCGGGTGGATGCTGCAGTGTACCCAAGTGGCTTCGGGAGCAACTGCTTGCACACGCGTTACCACTCCACTATGTCTCCCTGTCATGGCTTTTGCTCCATCAGTACAAATATCAACATGAGCAGCAGCCACATTTGGCTACATACGAACCGTTAGTGGAATTCCCGCGAGAGAGTAACGGTTAATGTGATTGGATGTTAATTATTTGACATTAGTGTTTTGCGAAATAACAACACAGATGGTTTKATTTTATTTTRGGAAGTGAAACGAGGCTACTCAGGCAAGAAAAAAACTCACCCAAATGTATAGCCCCGTTGGAAAATATAAATGGACTGAAAAAATGGCACATTTTATTTGGCGTACCCGATGGCATTACCCCAGTTTGGAAATACCTGCCCTATAGCACATGAAAAACTATACCTACCTCGGCATAAACACAAACAGACCCCACAGAGTCCCAGGACAGCAACACAATTAGACCCAACCAAATCATGAGGAAAAAAAGATTACTTGACACATTGGAAAGAATTACCAAAAACAGAGCAAACTAGAATGTGATTTGGCCCTAAACAGAGAGTACACAGTGGCAGAACACATGACTATGTACAGACTCAGTGAGCATAGCCTTGCTATTGAGAGAGGTCGCCGTTGTGAGCACATTGCCCACAAAATGAGGTGGAAACTGAGCTGCCAAATATATGACCATATTAGAGACACATGTTTCCCTCAGATTACACAGACCCACAAAGAATTAGAAAACCAATCCAATTTTGACAAACTCCCATATCTATTASGTGAAATGCCACAGTGTGCAGTCACAGCAGCAAGATTTGTGGCCCGTTGCCATGTGAAACTAAGACAGAAACTAAGACAGTCGTGAAGAGGGCACGACAAAGCCTATTCCCCATCAGGAGACTGAAAAGATTTGGCATGGGTCCTCAGATCCTCAAAAGGTTCTACAGCTGCACCATCGAGAGCATCCTGACTGGTTGCATCACTGCCTGGTATGGCAACTGCTCGGCCTCTGACCGCAAGGCACTACAGGACCTCTGGCAGTCTCCATGGGGGTACCACAGGGTTCAATTCTCGGGCCGACTCTTTTCTCTGTTTATATCAATGATGTCGCTCTTGCTGCGGGCGATTCCCTGATCCCCCTCTTATGCAGACGACACCATTCTGTATACTTCTGGCCCTTCCTTGGATACTGTGTTAACTAACCTCCAAACGAGCTTCAATGCCATACAACCATCTCTCCGTGGCCTCCAACTGCTCTTAGCTAGTAAAACCAAATGCATGCTTTTCAACCGTTCGCTGCCTGCACCCGCACGCCCGACTAGCATCACCACCCTGGACGGTTCCGACCTAGAATATGTGGACAAACTATAAATACCTAGGTGTCTGGCTAGACTGTAAACTCTCCTCCAGACTCATATTAAACATCTCCAATCCAAAATCAAATCTAGAATCGTCTTTCTATTTCGCAACAAAGCCTCCTTCACTCACGCCGCCAAACTTACCCCGTAAAACTGACTATCCTACCGATCCTCGACGATGTCATCTACAAAATAGCTTCCAACACTCTACTCAGACTGCATCCAGTTTGCTATCACAGTGCCATCCATTTTGTTACCAAATCACCTTATACACCACCACTGCGACCTGTATGCCTTAGTCGGCTGGCCCTCACTACATACTCGTCGCCAGACCCACTGGCTCCAGGTCATCTATAAGTCTATGCTAGGTAAAGCTCCGCCTTATCTCAGTTCACTGGTCACGATGACAACACCCACCCGTAGCACACGTTCCAGCAGGTATATCTCATGATCATCCCAAAGCAACACCTCATTTGGCCCTTTCCTTCCAGTTCTCTGCTGCCAGTGACTGGAACGAATTGCAAAAATCGCTGAAGTTGGAGACTTTTATTTCCTCACCAACTTTAAACATCAATATCTGAGCAGCTAACCGATCGCTGCAGCTGACATAGTCCATCTGTAAATCATCTAGCCCACCAATCTACCTACCTCATCCCCATACTGTTTTTATTTTATTTACTTTTCTGCCTTTTGCACACCAGTATCTCTACTTGCACATCATCATCTGCTCATTTATCACTCCAGTGTTAATCTGCTAAATTGTAATTATTCGCTTCCTTATTTTTTCTACTGTGTCATCGACTTGTTTGTGTTATTGACTTGTTTATTGTTTACACATGTGTAACTCTGTGTGTGTTGTATGTGTCTCACTGCTTTGCTTTATCTTGGCCAGGTCGCAGTTGTAAATGAGAACTTGTTCTTAACTAGCCTACCTGGTACCAGGCGGTGATACAGCCCTGGTTAAAACCTGGTTAAAAAAAGGGGAAATAAAATATCAACAATAAAAAGGGTAGTGCGAATGGCCCAGTACATCACTGGGGCCAAGCTTCCTGCCATCCAGGACCTCTATACCAGGCGGTGTCAGAGGAAGGCCCTAAAAATTGTCAAAGACTCCAGCCACCCTAGTCATAGACTGTTCTCTCTGCTACCGCACGGCAATGGGTACCGGAGCGCGAAGTCGAGGTCCAAAAGGCTTCTTAAAGCTTCTACCCCCAAGCCATAAGACTCCTGAACAGCTAATCAAGGGCTACCCAGACCCTCTTTACACTCCTGCTGCTCTCTGTTTATAATCTATACATAGTCACTTTAACTCTACCTACATGTGCATATGTCCTATACACATTGAAGCCAATTACAAGCCCTGAGCAAGGCAGTTTAACCCACTGTTCCCGCGGGCGCCGAAGACGTGGATGTTGATTAAAGCAGCCCCCGTAACCTCTCTGATTCAGCAGTGGTTGGGTTAAATGAGGAAGACACAACCTCTCTGATTCAGAGGGGTTGGGTTAATGAGGAAAGACACACCTCTCTGAATTAGAGGGGTTGGTTAAATGAGGAAGACACACACCTCTCTGATCTCAGAGGGGTTGGGTTAAATGAGGAAGACACACCTCTCTGATTCAGGGGGGTTGGGTTAAATGAGGAAGACACACCTCTCTGATTCAGAGGGGTTGGGTAAAATGAGGAAGACACACCTCTCTGATTCAGAGGGGTTGGGTTAAATGAGGAAGACACATCTCTCTGATTCAGAGGGGTTGGGTTAAATGAGGAAGACACATCTCTTGATTCAGAGGGGTTGGGTTAAATGAGGAAGACAACCTCTCTGATTCAGAGGGGTTGGGTTAAATGAGGAAGACACACCTCTCTGATTCAGAGGGGTTGGGTTAAATGAGGAAGACCACCTCTCTGATTCAGAGGGGTTGGGTTAAATGAGGAAGACACACCTCTCTGATTCAGAGGGGTTGGGTTAAATGAGGAAGACACACCTTCTTCTGATTCAGAGGGGTTGGGTTAAATGAGGAAGACCACCTCTCTGATTCAGAGGGTTGGGTTAAATGAGGAAGACACATCTCTCTGATTCAGAGGGGTTGGGTTAAATGAGGAAGACACACTCTCTGATTCAGAGGGGTTGGGTTAAATGAGGAAGACACACCTCTCTGATTCAGAGGGGTTGGGTTAAATGAGGAAGACACACCTCTCTGATTCAGAGGGGTTGGTTAATGAGGAAGACACATCTCTCTGATTCAGAGGGGTTGGGTTAAATGAGGAAGACACTCTCTCTGATTCGAGGGGTTGGGTTAAATGAGGAAGACACATCTCTCCTGATTCAGAGGGGTTGGGTTAAATGAGGAAGACACACCTCCTGATTCAGAGGGGTTGGGTTAAATGGGGAAGACAACACCTCTCTGATTCAGAGGGGTTGGGTTAAAATGAGGAAGACACATCTCTCTGATTCAGAGGGGTTGGGTTAAATGAGGAAGACACACCTCTCTGATTCAGAGGGGTTGGGTTAAATGTGGAAGACACACCTCTCTGATTCAGAGGTGTTGGGTTAAATGAGGAAGACACATCTCTCTGATTCAGAGGGGTTGGGTTAAATGAGGAAGACACATTTCAGTTGAAGACATTCAGTTGTACAACTGACTAGGTACCCCCTTTTCGCACAACCACCAGCTATTGCGCTCATTATTCCAGCAGTGAAAAATAGCAAAAATATTTCAGACACACCCCCGGACCTATAACCCTACAGCCAGCGCTAAGATTTACCATTGCGTTGGGTTTGTTAAAAAAAATGACCTTTGAGTGACAGGCAATAGCTCTGGAAAGAAAATCAGTAATTTCAAGATTTGAAGCGATCGTCACTAGTTAACAGCCACAAAGTCATAATTACGGCTAAACCCCWSCCATTTATACAATTTATCTTTGTTAAAATCTTATTTTAACCTAACCATAACCTTATACCGAACCCCAAAGTAAGACCTAAAAGCAAAAGAGACCAAAAAGTAAGACCAAAAAGCAATTGTTGCCAATGTAGACTTTGTGGCTGTGTTATCTAGTGGAAACCACTTGAAGCCCGCTCTCCCTTGGATTTACGTGCAGAATTACATTTACATTTAAGTCATTTAGCAGACGCTCTTATCCAGAGCGACTTACAAATTGGAAAGTTCATACATATTCATCCTGGTCCCCCCGTGGGGAATGAACCCACAACCCTGGCGTTGCAAGCGCCATGCTCTACCAACTGAGCCACACGGGACAGAATAATACGAAAATGCTCTGAGACCAGGTTGCTCTCTCTCTCTCCAAAGGACAATTGATGAAATACGGCTATTAACGCTACACGAGTACTACTATTATATCAGGACACTTTACAGGCAAATGGCATATCAATACGTGAGAATTTCCTCAGGCACTAAGATTCAGACTACACACCGATATTGTAGTCATTAGCACACCACTATAATGGTTCTGTGTTAGATAGGACAGACTTCCTTTTGGGACAGATCTGAAAAGACAACTATCATTACCTGTGCTGATAATATCCCTAACTTTCTAGCCGTCTGTCTAGCTCATTTAGGTTAATGTKGCTGCTCATCTTTCTCAAACCACAACCTGAACGTTTCAAATGTTACCAAGAAGTTCGTCTACATTTATAAAATGTATTATTTGGAAAGGAAGAATGAGGAGATGTATCTTAGCAACTACCACATCACTACCCCGATGACATTTGTTTTACCCTAACGACAAAAAGCTTGAACTTACCGGTTACAACGTGTCCAGCCTCGAAAGTTTATAACGGTTTTWGATGGTTCCAGGGATAGACTCTTCTATACTAAATGTTATTTTCTCTAATGTTTGCAAACCTTGACAAAATAAAAATTGAGAGAAAAATGGTTTCGTCTTGATTTATGCACCTTATAGAAGCGTTTGGTTTGCGGGGCTTGGACCTCCTAGCCAATTGACGTTCATCCCGTCTGTCTGTAAATTGCCAGCTGTACAGCCCTCAGCAGAGGGAGAGAGGAGGGAGAGAGGAGGGAGAGCTGGAGCTGACTCGTCGACTTGTTGCACGACTTTAAAAGGGGACGGATTTCCCTGAAGACACTGCCCCTTTCATTCATGATTTTGTAAGAGATTTTCCACTTTCATAACGCTTTTATAACATCAATAAAAATGTTCACAATAAATCATATTTTAAATCTTTCTATTTCCAAGAAGATATAGCCTAGAGAAAAATCTGACTTTCATTACCATGAAATATTTAAGTTATGACAGCTTTCTAAAAACATTTTTCCTCTGATTTAATTTGACTATCTTTCAATCGAAAACACGTGGATTTCCATTACAGAATTTGCAACAAATAAAAGTAGGCTATTTAAGCACCACCTGACATTAAAATCATTTATTTTCCATACCAAATAAATATATTACAAACACTAATAAAAAAAGCACAACCCGTTCTATGRACATTGTACATGTTATGTCACCAAAAGATGGAAACCTTCGTTTGTGGAGTGAAAGATGGGTCTGATTTTAAACTGGCCAATGTGTATGTAGGAGATTTGAGTCTGTATGTTGGCAGCAGCCTCTCTGTTAGTGATGGCTGTTTAACAGTCGGATGGCCTTGAGATAGAAGCTGTTTTTTCAATCTCTCGGTCCCTGCTTTGATGCACCTGTACAGACCTTGCCTTCTGGATGATAGCGGGGTGAACAGGCAGTGGCTCGGGTGGTTGTTGTCCTTGATGATCTTTTTGGCCTTCCTGTGACATCGGGTGCTGTAGGTGTCCTGGAGGGCAGGCAGTGTGACCCCGGTGATGNCCTCTCTGTGTTAGGTGATGACTGTTTAACAGTCTGATGGCCTTGAGATAGAAGCTGTTTTTTCAATCTCTCGGTCCCAGCTTTGATGCACCTGTACAGACCTCGCCTTCTGGATGATAGCGGGGTGAACAGCCAGTGGCTCGGGTGGTTGTTGTCCTTGATGATCTTTTTGGCCTTCCTGTGACATCGGGTGCTGTAGGTGTCCTGGAGGGCAGGCAGTGTGACCCCGGTGATGGGTTGTGCAGACCGCACCACCCTCTGGAGAGCCTTGCAGTTATGGGCGGAGCAGTTGCCGTTCCAGGCGGTGATTTGTGCATCTGTACTGACCTCGTTTGTGAGGGTTTTAGGTGACAAGCCACATTTCTTCAGCCTCCTGTGGTTGAAGAGGCACTGTTGCGCCTTCTTCACCACACTGTCTGTGTGGGTTGACCATTTCAGTTTGTCCGTGATGTGTATGCCGAGGAACTTAAAACCTTTCACCTTCTCCACTGCTGCCCCGTCGATGAGGATAGGYGCCGTACTAGTTACTGAGTTATCTGCCCAGTTATAGCACAGAAAATCCTGTAAAAGTCATGGTCTGTGTGTGTATGCCAGTGGGCAGTTGCCAGAGGAGAGAGACATTTGTGCAGCAGGTAAAATACTGATATACAACAGACAAACTAGATAACCAGCCAAACGACAACCAATTCAAAATAGTGTATCTCGCTAGTCAACTATTAAGCATGTATTAATGTTATTGTCATGCAGGGCCAGATTAAGATTWAWWWAAWWWWAAWTMTACTACTCAAATTGATGGCAGTAGCCTATCTCAAGATGAGATACTTTGAAAAACAGTTCTGCTGTTCACAAAAAAATAAATAATCAGGAGTCCTTGAGAATAGTTTATATCGGTGCCACACACAGACTAGTCTTCTCTTTTCAGCAGTAGGCATTTACTTTCCCAACTGTACCTTGTTCCCACAAAATAAAGGAAACACTTGAGTAAATAAGTGATACAAAGTATATGCTGTGTGGTGGGGTGCATTTTCCTGSCGTGGTTTAGGTCCACTTGTAGAATCTATGCCACGGAGCATTGAAGCTGTTCTGGAAGCTCGTGGTGGCCCAATACCCTACACTTTGTTGGTGTTCCCTTTATTTTGGCAGTTAAATGTGTGTGCTCGTGAGAACATTTTAATACACTGTTATTTTGTTAAACTATTGATCCTCTGGTCGCAGAATGTAGCTCTCTGGTTTATTTTGAACATTGAGATCGTGCTCCTGGTATGTAGCCTGTAGAAAGACAGACAATCCTGTGAAGACATGCTTTTAAAAAAATGTCACTTTAATCATGTTTACATATCTTGCATTACTCATCTCATATGTATATACTGTATTTTATACCATTTTATTGCACCTTGCCTATGCCGCTCGGTCATCACTCATTCATATATTTATATGTACATATTCTTATTCCATCCCTTTAGTGTGTATTAGGTATTTGTTGTGGAATTGTTAGATATTACTTGTTAGATATTGCTGCACTGTCGGAACTAGAAGCATATTCACTACGCTCACATTAACATCTGCTAACCGTGTGTATGTGACTTTTAAAAATTTGATTTGATTTTTCACAAATGTGCTCTCTTTGATCTAAAAACCGCTCATGCCTGTCAACGCCTACAATAATTCTAGTCAGATGCGCTGTGCAGATATTGGGAGGAGCTCAACACATTGCATCTGGAGGACTCTTTGATCTAATACTGACCGGAGTAGCCTGATGGTGAAGGTGAAGATATGACYTCATTATTTTGAGCACTACCCACAGAGTTGTTAAACTACGGCGCGCCACATGGTTCAATGCGCCAGTAAATCAGCACAGTCCACTTTTTAGTTTTTTCTCAAATGGACTCCGTCTTGGAGCTAGAACTGGGATAATGTAGACTGTACTAATGCTGATTTAAAAAAAAAAGAAGGACGGAGAGAGGAGAGAAATGTACAATTGCGAAAACGTAGCACGGCCCTGGACCAGTCGATAGTCTTCACCTTGGGCCCTGGGACCCAGATCGAGATATAGTTATGCTACTCTTGGTGTACTCGCTTAGTAAATGAAACTAGATTTCGATTTTTAGTTTTATATATACCCTTTGGGCCTTTCAGACCTAGAACAGATAACCTTAAACCTTCAATTTGGAGGTACCTGACAGAACCACTAAAGGGTCACGAAATAGATCCTTTACCTTACACGCGAAGATCACTTATAAGATTTCACCATAGTGTACGAAAATGGAAGTCATGTCGCTTTGACACTAGAGGATTGTATATATGCACCCCAAGGTTCGACTAAAGTCTAACCACCTTGGGACCTTTAGACCAAGCCGAAAGAATGCAGTGATATTAACCTATGGGGCCTTTAGATTCCAAGTCGAGTAGGCTTACCTTTGTGCGTTTAGACCAGGATCTGGATGGAGTGCATTATATGCAGCTTCATTGTGGACCTTTGGAGCCTTAGTGTGTACGCTACACCAGGACTACACCTGGTGCTACTATAAACCCCTTGTCGTGTTTCCTTGGGGCGACACACCTTATTCCGAGATTGGTTCTTACCATTCAGGGCTCTTTAGAACCCAAAGTCGATAGTGCTTCCCTGGGGCCTTTAGACCAAAGGTCGTATTAGGGCATGCCTTGATTTACAATGAAGACTCACCCTCTTGCGCAGGGCACTTGGGTGTATTTCAGTGTTTCATACTACGTCCACGCTTAGCCTGTGTGGGAACCTTTGATACCAACATGAATATGTAAATCTTATACAGCTCTGAGGATTAGATTACAACACACTGGTGACAGTCAGAAAAATGCAAGTAAGGGTCAACCATTGATCCTATGTGGGCCTCTTCATTTTAGAACACACAGCTCCGATAGTTGCTTACCATTCGGTCAGCGGGGACAGTCGACTGCCAGTTCAGTTTACTAGGCTACTGATAACTTCTGGGTTCAACATACAATGACTTTTGAATGCCTGAACCCCGGGAATTAATTAAAGTCAGCCCTATGCTCAAAACTTGTGATAATTGCACCTGGCACAAGAGAAGTGTTTACCGTGACTATAAGATTTATTATCAGACCAATACTCTTAACAGAGAAATATAGGAGTAAGGACAGCAGTATCATTTGCTTCATAAATTGAGATTTGATTTTCAAATAAAAGCTGAAAAAAGGAGTATTTTCACGAGGAAGACATATTATAGAAAAGTGACTATGTATCAGACTTACACATGGGTCAAGGTGAAAATGGGCGGGGAATACGCACATACGATATGAGTACGATCACTCTCTGTAACGCGAATTCATTAATTCTCATATGTTATTAATATTAAGATTACACACTTCTACTATACACTCGATGTTTATTTATCGGTCAATTGAGATACTCATACATACCATCTCTTTTCACGAAAGTAGACCCGTGGTTCCAACTAAAGCGACCAGGGGGCAAACAGGATTAGATTGCAGATCAAGGAATAACCAATCAGTAAGCCCCCCGAGACGGAGCAAGGCATGAAAACGCGCAAAGAGCTTTGAGATTACACCACGATGCGGTCGAGACAACTACTATTACGTAAAAAAACAACATCTTGACTAAAAACAGCTGGCCTGACAACAAATTACACTCTCTATGAATATATACATGGATCAAGTGTTTAAACTCCACCAACGAAACTAGATCAAATTTTTAAATGTTCAGGAGAGAATTCCAGGACCACGGAGCTGAGTAACTAAAACTATTTCTACCATGACCCTGTTCTAATTTTTTACTGTTAAAGAGCAAATCAGAATGGGACCGTAATTGATATTTATTTACTGGCCTGAAAAAAAGAACAGAGATGGAACAGGGTAGTGGCTGAGGCCTGCATATATATAACATCACTAAAATCTAAAATCGACAGTAATGCACATCGTACCAGCTCCTTCCTGGTCTCCAGAGAAAAAACAAGCCTTATGCCGGTAATAAAATCCTATTTTCAGCTTGAGCTTCCTTATCAAGTTCTCTACATGCACAGTGAAGCTCAGCTTGTCATCAACCCAAACACCCAAATATTTGTACAATTTAACTTGCTCTATAGTATGTCCAGCAAATGTAGCAATGACATGATTGGTAACATGCCTGGCATTTGAAAATACCATGCATTTTGTTTTACCTGAATTTAGAACCAGCTTTAAATCATACAGATTCTGTTGTATGATGTTAAATGCTCGTTGGGCATTTTCAAAAGCCAAAGATAACTACTACCACTTGAATAAAGAACAGTATCATCTGCATAAAAATGAACATCCGCTGTTTCAATAAGATCCCAATGTTGTTGATATACAAAATGAACATCCGCTGTTTCATTAAGATCCCAATGTTGTTGATATACAAAATGAACATCCGCTGTTTCATTAAGATCCCAATGTTGTTGATATACAAAATGACATCCGCTGTTTTCATTAAGATCCCAATGTTGTTGATAAACAAAATGAACATCCGCTGTTTCAATAAGATCCCCAATGTTGTTGATATAACAAATTGAACAACAGTGGGCCAAAATAGAACCCTGCGGAACACCTGAGCACACCTCTATGGACTCAGATTTACAACCATCGCCTATTACACATTGTGTACGATTTGATAGGTATATATAAACCATACTAACAGAGCATAGATATCATCACAACATTTTAACCTTTGCACTAAACACAGCAATGGTCCAAAGTGTCAAGCCTTCGACAAATCAATTAAAACAGACAATATAACTTCTTATCAAGAGCACAGTGGATGTCTTTTAAAACTTCAATGTTGCTGAAACAGTGCTGTGGCCAGACCTAAAACCTAATTGCATTCCATTTAAGATGTTGTTTTTTTGGAAGTAGACCTTTAGCTGCCTACTAAGAACAGCCCTAAGAACGCCAGCATGACAGCAGCCGCCCTGGACAGCCAAGCACCGCCTGGACAGCAGGCCAGAGCCACTGGCCCTGGACAGCCAAGCACCGCCTCTGGACAGCCAGCTAAACAGTGGACAGCCAAGCCCCCCTGGACAGCCAAGCACCGCCCTGGACAGCCAAGCACCGCCCTGGACAGCCAAGCACCGCTGGACAGCCAACACCGCCCTGGACAGCCAAGCACCGCCACAGCCAAACGCCTGGACAGCCAAGCACCGCCTGGAAGCCAAGCACGCCCTGGACAGCCAAGCACCGCCCTGGACAGCCAAGCCCCAATGCCAAGTGTGTGCAAAGCTGTTATCAAGGCAAAAGGTGGCTACTGTGTGTCTTAACTATTATTCTACAATGTAGAAATTAGTAAAATAAAAGAAACTCTTGAATGAGTAGGTGTTCAAACATTTGACTGGTACTGTAAACATCATGTTCCCAAAATCTAGAAGACAGAAATACATCATGTTCCCAAAACTAGAAGCACAGATAAACATCATGTTCCCAAAACTAGAAGAACAGAAATACATCATGTTCCCAAAACTAGAAGAACAGATACTCAATGTTCCGAAAACTAGAAGACAGATACATCAAGTTCCACAAACTAGAAGACAGATACATCATGTTCCAAAACTTAGAAGACAAGATTACATCAAAATGTTGCCCAAAACTAGAAGACAGATACATCATGTTCCCAAAACTAGAAGACAGAAATACATCATGTTCCCAAAACTAGAAGACAAACATGCAGATGATTTTAACTGGTATGAGTTATTAGATAAGAAGTAGTAGCTACTTATGTAAAGGATGGAAGGACATGATGCTACTTGAACTGATTAAAGTCTGATTCATTCAAATCTTTAGTGAGAGAGGAAATATTGATGTTTGTAAACCCTCATGGAATT
This sequence comes from Salvelinus sp. IW2-2015, assembly GCF_002910315.2. Lineage (NCBI taxonomy): Eukaryota > Metazoa > Chordata > Actinopteri > Salmoniformes > Salmonidae > Salvelinus > Salvelinus sp. IW2-2015. The sequence goes on along the minus strand of NW_019943477.1, from coordinate 1,163 downwards.
ATAATTTTTTGGTTTAACCAGGAAAGGTCTTTGAGGTTCAAAACCTCTTTTGCAACATGTTCTGAGGTGTATTTACAAGGAACAGAAGCAAATGGGCTGAAAKGGGGAGGACCTCAAGATGGCAGGATCTCTACAAGCTCTAGAAAGCGAGGAGGATAGATAGTACGAGATGATCCCAGAGTTCTGGACTATGTCTTTCTCTCCACGCTTTGTGTATATACTATGTACAAATATATAAATATCTATTTTTCTTTTATAAAGCAGAATTTMAAGGAATCCCCAAATGTGGGGAGAAAGTAAAGGTGTGGACAGGCTGTCTTTGGTTTAACTGTTTTATGACCAGGAATTAGAAGGTAAAGTGTATCAAAATACCTACATTTTTCCAATAACAAACTCTTGTTTCTGTTGCAAAACGTTTTTCTACTGTGTGCACTAATGAATACACCCATGGTACTACTAACTGTTTACCTGGAGGCTACAGCCCAGCGGGGGACGCCGACGCGTTCGTAGTCTTCTTCGTAGATGTGCCATACTAGCTTGTCCACCCCGTGCTCTTCCCCTGCCATCTCCAGCAACCAGTCAGCAGACAGCCCCAGGAATGTCCCTCCGCCCAGACACTGGACTCTGTTATAACCTCTTATAACTGAGTCATGCTGTAATATTAAGTAGCCAAGTCAGAACCCACAGGACACTAGTCTATCTCCTGTTTCTGTAGTGAGAAAGCTTGATGTACAGTACACCTCCTGGACAGGACACTAGTCTAGTTCCTGTAGACCCGGACAAACATACCTGATTCAACTCATTGAGCGCTTGATGATCCATGTCTTCCGGGTTGGAGCGAGTAGTCACATTTCGCTTCGCTCCACAGGTAGTATTACGCTCCACAGGTAGTATTACATTTCATTTCATTTCATTACAGTACAACGGTTTGATTTGTCTGATTTGTCTGATCTTAGCAATTTTTTTCTTAGCTAGCTACATAGCCGTCTTTGTATCAAAGATAATTGTGTAGTTTAGAGTAATTATCGAGGTTAGCTAGCCAGCTGTTTTCGTCCTTCGTCCTTCGTCCTTCTAACGTAGTCAACACTGCTAGCTAGCACAACACTGCTAGCTAGCCAGCTAGCCAACTTCTACCGAATAGCAGCACTGTAGAAACTATTACA
>NW_019943476.1:139574-165433 GCF_002910315.2 Salvelinus sp. IW2-2015 | reverse complement strand
TAGACACCACCACTAACACTACCACCACCGCTACCCACCACCACCATACCACCCTAATCCACCACACTACCTTCCACCACTTCCACCACCACTTCACCACCAGTACCACTACTACCACCACGCATAACGACATCACCACCACCATTACACCACTAACCACCCACTACTACCACCACTACCAACACTACACACACACTCAACACCACTACCAACACTACCGACCACCACGACTACCACACCACACCACTACCAACACTTACACCCACCACGCACCACCACACTACCACCACTATCAACACTACACTACCACCACACCCACTATCCACCACTTACCACCACCACTACTACCACCACACACTCCTACCTCACCACCACCACACTACCACCCCCACTACTACCACCACTACCAACACTACCACTACCACCACACTACCACCACCACCACTACCACCACTACCACCATCACTACTTCCTCTACCACCACATCACTACCACCACCACTACACTTACTATCCACAACCACTACTACCTCCACTACCACCATCACCACCACCACTACTACCTCAACCACCATGACGCACTACACTCTCCCGTAGTAGTGGTGGTTGTGGTGGTGGTAGTAGTAGTAGTGGTAGTGGTGGTTAGCTCAGGCCTAGTTTGTCATAGGCTAAGGGATGATTTAGTGTGTGAGAGATAGGCGGTACCCTATCAATACCAGTACTTGTCACATGTGTGTGTCCCAAATGACACCCTATTCCCTATATTGTGTACTACTACAGAAGGGCCCTTGTCAAAAGTAATACAGTGCATTATATAGGGAAGAGGTAATAGGCTGCCATTAGGACACSTCCARGGTGGAACTATTAGGGCTAGTAGTGATCATTGAATCAGGATTGAGTGAYGAAGCTAGAAGGGGATGATTTTGAGGTGAGAATGTTATGAAGTGCAATGGGTATAACAAATATCATGACAGGAATCCAAAGGATATTAGTTATTATCTCATGTGCAATGAGTCATTAACCATCAACTATAGATTGATGATATCACAATAGTGCGCTAAGACAATCTCCTTTTACCAGATGATTGGATCATCACATCTGGACTTCAAGTGCTCATTCACACTTATCACCAGTGCTGGACACTCCAACACTCAGACATCATTTACAATCAAAGCATGTGTGTTTAGTGAGTCCGTCAAATCAGAGGCAGTAGGAATGACCAGGGATGTTCTCTTGATAAGTGTGTGAATTGGACCATTTTCCTGTCCTGCTAAGCATTCAAAATGTGCTAAGCATTCAAAATGAGTACTTTTGGGTGTCAGGGGAAATGTATAGAGTAAAAAGTACATGGTTTTCTTTAGGAATGTAGTGYAGTAAAACTAAAAGTAGTCAAAAATATGAATAGTAAAGTAAAGTACAGATACCCCKAAAAACTACTTAGGTAGTACTTTAAGTTATTTTTACTTAAAGTACTTTCCTCCACTGCTTATCACAGCACACATTAACAGAACACTATAATAGAGTTTTAAAGGTAATTCACGGTTGAGCCGGAATGRGCAGCATTAATTATGAATGCGATCTGAGAACGTTGGGGAAAATGTTTTTAAAGGCGCATCGTCAGCTAGCTATATAGTGCTCTGCCCTATAGCATGCCTTGGATTGAATCCCGGCCTTTCAATCTTCAACCTTGCTGGCCTGTGTTTATTTTCTCCCTGAGTGCTGTTAAGACAATGGTCTGGTCTAGCGGTGCACTGTCTGTTCACAGAGCCTAATTGGCCACAGCTTTGTTTGTACTGCAGTTGTTGAGAATTCATTTGGTGCATCGTGTATCCTCTCTCTCCCTGTGTGCTGACAATCTGCAGGGCTGCAGACAGTTCCACGCTCTAATCTCCTTAGAAGTACTCAGCAGAATGCAGCTAGCTAGCGCCCTAGTGCATATTCAGCTAGGGCAGTGGTGCTGTGTGGAAAGCAAGCTAGCTAGCTCACAGCCTGCCTGCTGCCAGTTTTTTAACCGCTTTGTTCCAACCTCAGGGAAACTCCAGTGGTTAGGTAAATGGTAAATTAATGGTAAATTAAATGTTTGATGTTTGTGACATGGTATGCGCAACCTAAGGCAATAGCTTCTTTATCTACAGTGTATGCTGCATATCTCTAATGAAAGTAGTGGCTAATATGATAGGTACGTGACTGGTCATTTGATAGCAACATGCATAGCAACCAGACCCTGAAGACAAGCAAAACAAAACTGTCAAATGTATTGTATATTTTCTCCTCTAATTAGTTAGTGATGTACATACTGTAGGAATAGCAAAGGTGTCTCCATTGACGTCACAATGTCAACAAATGTGTTTTTCACAGAWCACAGTGTTAGTGTAAATTACTTGAATTAAAGGAAAGTAGAAGAGAGGACTCTGTCCTTTCAGCAGCAGTAGTAGTTGACCCATCCAACTTTTATGGTGMATTTTCTTGGTTTTAGATTTAAGAGAGTACCATCTGGGATGTGATTTCCCTGAATCCAGGCCAAAGCCAGGCCGGGCCCGGCAGTCTAAAAGAAGCCCTGTAATTACTACAAACTGGTTAGCCACCGTCTACCACAGCTCCTCGCAGGACCACCATTTACTGGAAATCCCAGCCCCAAGCCCAAGCAACCCCAGCCCAAGCCCCGGCACACAACAGCTTTTGCCCCAGCCCCAGTCCCAACCTTAACCCGAGCTACAGGCCCACAGTTCTGCCCCAGCCCCAGTCCCAACTTAGCCCAAGCTACAGCAGAACTTCAGCCCAGCTAACCAGCCCACGCCCAGCTACAGGTCCCAGCCCCAGCTACAGCTCCCAGCCCTTGCCAGCTACAGGTCCCCAGCCCCAGTACACAGCTCCCAGCCTTAGCCCCAGCTCACGCTCCCCACAGCCCCAGCTACAGCTCCCCAGCCTTAGCCCCAGCAGCTAGCAGCTCCACAGCCTAGCCCTACCAGCTACAGCTCCACAGCCCCAGCACCTGCTACGCTCCCCAGCCCCAGCTACCAGCCTACCCACAGCTACAGCGCTCCCCAGCCCAGCTACAGCTCCCACAGCCCCCAGCTACAGCTCCACAGCGCCCAGCTCACAGCTCCCCAGCCCCAGCTACAGCTCCCCAGCCTTAGCCCCAGCTCACAGCTCCCCAGCCCGCAGCTACAGCTCCCCAGCCCAGCTACAGCTCCACAGCCCCAGCTACAGCTCCACAGCCCCCAGCTACAGCTCCCAGCCCAGCACTACAGCTCCCCAGCCTTAGCCCAGCAGCTACAGCTCCCCAGCCCCAGCTAATCAAGCTCCCCAGCCAGTACAGGTCCCCATGCTTACAGGTCCCCAGCCCACACCCAGCTACAGCTCCACAGCCCCAGCTACAGCTCCCACCCCAGCTACAGCTCCCCAGCCCCAGCTACAGCTCCCCAGCCTTAGCCCCAGCTACAGCTCCCCAAGCCCAGTCACAGCTCCCACACAGTTATCTAGAGGCCCCAGCTACAGCTCACAGCTCCAAGCTACAGCTCCAAAGCCCAGTTTACAAGCTCCCAGCCCAGCAACGTTCCAGCATAGCCCAGTACATGGTCCCAGCCCACGCTACAGGTCCCAGTCCCAGTAAGGTCCCAGCCCAGCTTACAGCTCCGCCAGCGTAGCCCCAGCCCCACAGCTTCTGCCCATACCCCATCGCCCGTCCCCCGGCCCAGCACAAAACCCGCTCCAGGCTGCTTGGTAGGCAGACCCCTGGTGACGGCATATGGCAAGGCCATAGGCTCCGAACTCCAACCGTGGGCTCTCCTACAGTGATCTGTAAGGAGAGCTCTTGACACACTGCCTGGCCTGCTAGAATGCTAGGATAGCACCTCCTCCTCTCTCTCCTGATCCCATGGAAAGAACAACATGAGCCATGCCACTGCAAGACACTGGATTCAGATATCATTGTCAGACAAAGGAAAGTGAACGACTGTTTCCAATACATATTTGCAGTAGATTCAATTACCAATCATTCGTTTCCCTCTGTCTCTGTCTTTCACAGATGGCAATGCTGTCGTGTAGGAGAGGTAGATTGTATTAGCAACAGGGAGAGATTTGACAGTGTGRACACTGACTGCTCATGGACTSGATTCTGTGCCAGAACGCTTGATTTATCCTCCTGGATCCCAAATTCAAAACATAACACTTCAGCCTGCCAGCATATAAACCGGGAGTGGGAATTAAGGCCATGCTTAACAAATCATGGGAAACCATCACTCAAGTAAACAAGAAATCTGTAAACAAGGATAGATATAATTCCAGTTTATTATAACAACATTTAGTCACATTATAATCTAGAATACTGTATAATAGGCAGTTCATCTGTATCAAGGATTTATATATACGGCTATCTAACATTTTAAGAAGATTAAACTTTTCATTGCATACAGTTTTAAATGAAACATCCCATTTGAGACCAAATTCATTCACCCATCATTTGATCTCAAAACCAAATGAAATGCCAGTACTGTGTATGATACAGTCAAGGGACTTCCCAGCGTAGACTATGTCCGACGAGGCCTCAGTAACAGCAGACAGAACTAACCTAAAGAGACCATCTGTTGACCTGAGCCTAGCTACTCAGCTCATATATAAACAAACCTGTCTTGTGCTCTGATGGAGTCCTCCAGACCTGACCTGGGTTCAAATAGCACTTRGTRTCTTTCAAACACTTTGAGCGTTTGATTGAGGCTGATGTGCCAGCCAGGTGGGCGGGGTTCACCGTTTTATGTGCCAGCCAGGTGGGCGGGGTTCACCGTTTTATGTGCCAGCCAGGTGGGCGGGTTCACCGTTTTATGTGCCAGCCAGGTGGGCGGAGTTCACCGTTTCATGTGCCAGCCAGGTGGGCGAGGTTCACCGTTTTATGTGCCAGCCAGGTGGGCGGAGTTCACCGTTTTATGTGCCAGCCAGGTGGGCGGAGTTCACCGTTTTATGTGCCAGCCAGGCGGCCGGAGTTCACCGTTTTATGTGCCAGCCAAGTGGGCGGGGTTCACCGTTTTATGTGCCAGCCAGGTGGGCGGAGTTCATCGTTTTATGTGCCAGCCAGGTGGGCGGGATTCACCGTTTTATGTGCCAGCCAGGTGGGCGGGGTTCACCTTCCGTACAGTATAGATACCCAGGTAGCAGCAGACAGACAGTGACCTACAGTACAGTATAGATACCCAGGTAGCAGCAGACAGACAGTGACCTACAGTACAGTATAGATACCCAGGTAGCAAGCAGACAGACAGTGACCTACAGTACAGTATAGATACCCAGGTAGCAGCAGACAGACAGTGACCTACAGTACAGTATAGATACCCAGGTAGCAGCAGACAGACAGTGACCTACAGTACAGTATAGAGTACCCAGGTAGCAGCAGACAGACAGTGACCTACAGTACAGTATAGATACCCAGGTAGCAGCAGACAGACAGTGACCTACAGTACAGTATAGATCCCAGGTAGCAAGCAGACAGACAGTGACCTACAGTAACAGTATAGATACCTAGGTAGCAGCAGACAGACAGAGACCCTCAGTAACAGTATAGATACCCAGGGAACAGCAGACCTCTAATCCTAACAGATGGGTCACGATGAGCTCCATACGTCTAGCTAATGGCTTCCCTCTGACGTCAACCTAACCTACAGTACCTCAGCCTGCTGCCTTTCCCACTCCCCAGCCCGTCACCTGGAAGGTTTCCATCCATCTCCAAACAGAACCTGGGGAACCATACAACCATCTGATCTTGGGGCCCCCTATATCCCAGGTTTGGCTATGTTTGGATAGGTCAGGTCAGTCAGGTTGGGGGGAGGTGGGCTTGTTGTTAGAGGCACCTGGTAGGTGGCGGAGGCACCGGAGCGTGGCATATTGTCAGCCTGGGTGGCGTGGTCAGGGGACGGCGGCGGCGCAGGGTCAGGTGTGTGCCATGCCAGCCTAAACCATGGCCCTCAGATGAAGGACCTCTTGGATAGAAAATKAAACCCCTGAGGAGTGTCTGTTCATTTTGTTTTGATGTTGCTTTACCTTGAGCAAAACTCAAATATGATGAATGCATCTTSAATGCTCAGGGAGACATGATCTCTAAAGGGATTATCATGATCACTTTTAGAGTTACAAAATAAACACATTTTCCACTCAAGTTTGGAGAAATATAGTTTAAATCTATATCCTAGCCAATCATCATCATAGATCATTCGTCATCTCTACAGGAAATACTTCAGATGTGTTAAACACATGATCAAACATGGTTGTTACACATTTTAGTTGAAGTGTTTATTTTACTACACCTACTTTTTCTACACGGTCATTAATCTGCTGAATCTTTATTTTTAACCATCAGCAACACGGAAATGGTGCATCACAAATCACCATTTTGTCCAGAACTGGGAGAATATCTCTGATATTCACCTCTCATCCTCAACAGACCAGGTTTCGGCCCAACGGCACCCTATTCCCTATACAGTGTATTCTGAAAGTTTTCAGACCCCTTGACTTTTTCCACATTTTGTTACGTTACAGCCTTATTCTAAAATGAAATTGTATTGAAAAATATGAAATTGTTTCCCCCCCCCTCATCAATCTACACACAATACCCCATAATGACGAAGCATTATGGGGTATTGGTTTTAGAAATGTTTGCTAATGTATAAAAAAAATATAAAGAAATATCACATTTACATAAGTATTCAGACCCTTTACTCAGTGCTTTGTTGAAGCACCTTTGGCAATGATTACAGCCTTAAGTCTTCTTGGGTATGACACTACAAGCTTGGCACACCTGTATTTGGGGAGTTTTTCCGATTCTTCACGGTAGATCCTCTCAAGCTCTGTCAGGTTGGGTGGTAGAGCATCACTGCACAGCTATTTTTCGGTCTCTCCAGAGATGTTCGATCGGGTTCAAGTCCGGGCTCTGGTTGGGCCACTCAARGACATTGAGAGACTTGTTCTGAAGCCACTTCTGCGTTGTCTTGGCTGTGTGCTTAGGGTCGTTGTCCTGTTGGAAGGTRAACCTTCGCACCAGTCTGAACCAGTTCGCACCGGTCCTGAGCGTTCTGGAGAAGGTTTTCATCAWGGATCTCTCTGTACTTTGCTCCGTTCATCTTCCCCTTAGTCATGACTAGTCTCCCAATCCCTGCCGTTGAAAAATATCCCCACAGCACGCTTCACCATAGGGATGGTGGCAGGTTTCCTCCAGACGTGACGCCTGGCATCAGGCCAAAGAGTTCAATCAAGTTGTAGAAACATCTCAAGGATGAACAATGGAAACAGGATGCATCTGAGCTCAATTTCAAGTCTTATAGCAAAGGGTCTGAATACTTATGTAAATAAAGTATTTCTGTTTTTTATTTTGAATAGATTTGCAAAAATGTCTAAAAAACTGTTTTTGCTTTGTCATTATGGGGTATTGTGTGTAGATTGAGGAGGGATTTTTAATATCATTTGAGAATAAGGCTGTAACTGGAAAAAGGGAATGGGTCTGAATGCTTTCCGAATGCGCTGTATAGTGCACTACTTTTGACCAGAGTCCTATGGGCCCTGGTCTATGGGTCTTATGGGCCTGGTTCTATGGGTCCTGGTCCTATGGGTCCTATGGGCCTCTGGTCCTATGGGGCGCTGGTCCTGGGCCCTGATCTAGGGTCCTGGTCCTATGGGCCCTGTCCTATGTGCCTGGCCTGGTTCTATGGCCTGATCCTATGGGTCCTGGTCCTATGTGCCCTGGTCCTGGTCCTATGGGCCCTGGTCCTATGTGCCTGGTCCTATGTGCCCCTGGCCCTGTGTCTATGGGCCCTGGTTCTTATGGAGCCTGGTACCATGTGCCCTGGTCCTGTGGGTCCTGGTCCTATGGACCTGGTCCTATGTGCCCTGGTCCTATGGCCCTGGTCCTGGTCACTATGGGCCCTGGTACTATGGGCCTGGTCCTATGTGCCTGGTCCTATGGGCCCTGTCTATGTGCCCTGGCCCTGGTTCTATGGGCCTGGTTCTGGGTCCTGGTCCTATGTGCCCTGCCTGGTTATATGCAATTGGCTGTACAGTAGGCCTGGTCCAGGCCCTGTATACTAGGGTCCTGGTTCCTATGGGCTGGTTCTATGGCTCTACCTGATCCTATGGGTCCTGGTCTTATGTGGGCCCTGGTCCTATGGGTCCTGGTCCTATGTGCCCTGGCCCTGGTATATATGGGCCCTGGTCCTATGGGCCTCTGTCAACAAGTAGTGCACTATATACAGTTGAAGTCGGAGGTTTACATACACTTAGGTTGGAGTCTCGCTTTTCAACCACTCCACAAATTCTTGTTATATCTCTAGGTAGGTGGCAGCATTCGGAATATTGGATGAAACATGCCCAAATCTATGCCTGCTTCGTGCCCAGAAGATATGATATGCATGTAACTGGTAGATTTGGATAGAAAACCTCTTAAAGTTTCCAAAACTGTTAAAATAGTGTCTGGTGAGTATACAGCAACTGATTGGCAGGCAAAAACCTGAGAAAAAATCCATTCAGGAAGTCGTTTTTTTTTTGTGGTTTTGTAGTTTCTATTCAATGCCATTACAGTATCTATTGACTTAGACTCAATTGCAGTTGTCTATGCCTTCCACTAGATCGTCACAGTCTTATAGTGAGAAAGTTCGCTATGTTAGTTCGTATTCTGATAAAAATGAGGAGAGTAGGATCAGTCACTGAACTGGAGTGCGTAGCCTCCTAATAGTGTCACGAGAGCTTTTGTCATGCGCGGGAGATCCAGAGTTGCTTTTCTTGGCATTTACTTTTCTTGTTATATGACCTGTTAATTTAGGCAACTTTAAACCGAATCTGATGTGTTTTGAATATAAATAGCATTTGTTTGACAGTGTTTTCTATGAAGGCTTTTTAGGGGCCGGAGATACTATTGTGGATTTTTTTGTTGTCTGCCTGTTTTTCGACTGGCGGTGTTGAGCTCCTCTGTGGATTTACACTGTGAAGAAGATATAGCGGCTGGCCAAAACAATAACAGAGGAGTAGGTTCTTCGGTATGATAGAGAGAAGGACTTTTATCACGCGACATAATAGGAAACGAGTATATGTGGATAGTAATGAATGTCTTGTCTACCGTATGCATCAACCATATTGAATGATCTATCAATAGGGTTAAGGGATAATCATTTTTTTTCTCAATTCCCTGCACTCTGTGTAACTCTCTCTAGGTCTAGCTGAGTTTTACTTTTTCGTTTACTGTTTGCTTCATTTTAATTCTGTGTGACGTGGGATATATTGTTTCTCTAAATAAACTCTAAGTGTATGCTTTCGCCGTAAAACATTTTTCTCAAAATTCTGATACCGGGTTTGGATTCACAAAAAGTTCATCTTTAAACCTATGTAAAAATATGTTTTTTGTTTCTGAATTTTTATAATGAGTATTTCTGTATTTGAATTTGGCCACCAGCAGTTTCACTGGCTGTTGAAGAGTGTGGGACGCTAACGTCTCACGTACCAAGAGAGTTAACAAACTATAGTTTTGCAAGGAATTTAGGACTACTTTGTGCATGACAAAGAATTTTTCCAACCATTGTTTACAGACAGATTATTTCACTTATAATTCACTGTATCCACAATTCCAGTGGGTCAGAAGTTTACATACACTAAGTTGACTGTGCCTTTAAACAGCTTGGAAAATTCCAGAAAATTATGTCATGGCTTAGAAGCTTCTGATAGGCTAATTGACATAATTTGAGTCAATTGAGGTGTACCTGTGGATGTATTTCAAGGCCTACTTCAAACTCAGTGGAAAAATGGGAAAATCAAAGAAATCAGCCAAGACCTCAGATTTTTTTTGTAGACTTCACAAGTCTGGTTCATCCTTGGAGTAATTTCCAAACACCTGAAGGTACCACGTTCATCTGTACAAACAATAGTATGCAAGTATAACACCAATGGACCACGCAGCCGTCATACCGCTCAGGAAGGAGACGTGTTCTGTCTCCTAGAGATGAATGTACTTTTGGTGCAAAAAGTTCAAATCAATCCCAGAACAACAGCAAAAGGACTTGTGAATGTATCTATATCCACAGTAAAACGAGTCCTAAATTCGACATAACCTGAAAGGCCGCTCAGCAAGGAAGAAGCCACTGCTTCCAAAACTGCCATAAAAAAGCCAGACTACGGTTTGCAACTGCACATTGGGACAAAGATTGTACTTTGGAGAAATGTCCTCTGGTCTGATGAAACAAATATAAGAACTGTTTTGGCCATAATGAACATCATTGTTTGGAGGAAAAAGGGGGAGGATTGCAAGCCGAAGAACACCATCCAACCATGAAGCAGGGGGTGGCAGCATCATGTTGTGGGGGTGCTTTGCTGCAGGAAGGGACTGGTGCACTTCACAAAATAGATGACTTCATGAGGAAGGAAAATTTATGTGGATATATTGAAGCAACATCTCAAAGACATCAGTCAGGAAGTTAAAGCGTGGTCGCAAAATGGGTCTTCCAAATGGACAATGACCCCAAGCATACTTCCAAAGCTGTGGCAAAATGGCTTAAGAAAACAAAGTCAAGGTATTGGGTGGCCATCACAAAGCCCTGACCTCAATCCTATAGAACATTTTGGGCAGAACTGAAAAAAGCGTGTGGCGAGCAAGGAGGCCTACAAACCTGACCTCAGTTCACCAGCTCTGTCAGGAGGAAATGGCCACAAAATTCACCCAACTTATTGTGGGAAGCTTGTGGAGGCTTCCCGAAAACGTTTGACCCCCAAGATAAAGTGTATGTAAACTTCAGACCCACTGGGAATGTGATGAAAGAATATAAAAGCTGAAATAATCATTCCTCTAATATTTATTCTGACAATTCACATTCTTCTTAAAATAAAGTGTGGATCCTAAACTGACCTAAGACAGTGAATTTTACTAGGATTAAATGTGTCAGGAATGTGAAAAACTGAGTTTAAATGTATTTGGCTAAGGTGTATGTACTTCCGAATTCACACTGTAGAAGTAGGGTGACATTTGAGACAGACTCATATTGGTGATTCAGGGACAGTGAGCCGGGAAGGCAGGGAAGCAGTGATGGCAGGGAGGCAGTGAGGCAGCGAGGCAGTGAGGCAGCCCTTATGGCTGCTACAGCCAGGATATAGCAATTCAAGTGCTCCTCTTCCTTCACTTTTGTTTGACTCCTCTGTTGCACGGCAAACCTGAAGCTCGACGCCTCCCTGTCCAGATGGGCAGGCTGATAAGGCGACCGACACATGGGTCGCTGGTCTGATTCTGCCCTGCTCTGCACCCGCACTGAGGTAATAATGTGGATAAAACATAGGGCAAGATATGAGCTCCACCATCAGATGAAAAGGCGTCATATAATAAGATTTTTGTTCTCTGCCTGACTTCGATAGGATAAAGTAAATTAAAATTCAGGGTAGCGTTTCCTTGACGATTCAGGAGGTCATGCGATATCATGCCAGTGAACAAATTGGACAAATAGGGAAGAAGTCTTAACGCGAACTCTTGAGAGGCCTAGTTCACTGCTATCATATGTTTGTCTCATACCAATTAGCAATGTCCAACAATACGACTGTCCACACATACACTGTCCACACCTTACACTGTCCCATACCCAATACACTTCCATGCAATGCCGTCTATACAAAATACAGCTGTACATCGCAAACGCGACAAGTCGCTTGGTACCATACCAAGACAATGTCCAGCTACCAAATGCATCGTCTACTAAAGGATGGTACAATGACACTGTATTAGCCAGTAGCACTAGCGTATCCGAGAGTACAATGTCCACACATCTGTTCTATGACCAATACACTGTTCATCTACCAAATACCACTGTTATACAATACGTCCAGACATACACGCTGTCTGGGCCAACACTTTCATTAACATGAGTTCCATACCAATACACTGTCATCATCGCACCAATACACTGTCTCCACAATACGCTAAGTCAGCCTTTGAGTACCAAATACACTGTCCATACCTGATTCGAGCACAGCTATCTGTCTTATTAGGCCGATCAACTGTCAACTTAGCAATAAACCACGCAATCATTGCATGACACATGACATCGTCATACCAATACACTGCTCCATACCAATACACTGTCCATGTACAATACACTGTCATACCAATACACTGGTCCTACTCAATCGCGATCATCGCTGGTCCACCAATACACTGGATCATAACCTAGATAGCGAATGTGCCTATACCAATACACTGTCCTAGATACCAATCACTGTTTACCCATTACTCCATACAACTGTTCCACCAATACACTGTCCATGACCAATACAACTCTCATACCAATACACTGTTCCATAACCAATTACACTGTCCATACCAAATCATACATGTCAACCATATACAGTATAACTAGACCGACCAGAGTAAGTCTGGAAGGGCCGTATTTTGAAAGATTGGCGTGCGTCCCCACATGTACACCTAGAAGTTCCAATAATAGTGGATTTAACTTCTACTTTATGCCTTTTGGAGCTTAATGAAAAGTATTGCCCCTGTAAAGGGAATGTAGGGATTTTTGACACCAGATTTCTATGGTGTGAGCAGTTGTAGCCGCATTTTATTTTTGTCTAGGATCGGCTGAGTACAGAGTGAGGTAGAGACAGAGTCCTATGTTTCGATTGATGAATTATCACACCGTGGCATTGAAGTAGCAAAGGATCATGAATTGCGCTTGATGACTTGCTTGAGAGAGGCACGTGCGAGTTGAGGTATCGCATGTGCTAATTGGTCGACTGAGGACAGACCATCTCTGATGCCCTTAAGAACATGTGTATCAAACATGAGCGCATCCCAAATGGTTCCCCATTCCAATTTATGAGTGCAAACGTACTGTTACTTTCAGAGTAGGGCACTTATAGAGGCGACTAGGCGGCTGGTAAACGTAACTGACGTTTGAGCAGCGATGTGACTTTAATGTATCTGCTTGTGATTGGTGCGAGCTAGAGTGAGTTGTGTGCGCATTACTGTCAGCTTATATGCCCTTTAATGCTTGATTTGATATTGCCGCCTTAGTGGCGCTTGTCTGGCTGAATGAACAATAGCTGGAGAGCGGAGCACAAATTCCGAGAAGGATCAAGAATAAAAGTAATATAAAAACAAATTTTTATGCGTGGGTCAAGTTGGATGCAGAGCGTTTTCATTTGGAATTGTTATATTTGATCCTCTTTAAAGTGTTGCCTCATGAGGACTATAAAACAATGTTATCCTGGTACATTAACGCCACGTTTCATGGGGTATTAGGAGACATCTAACTGTGGGTAGGGACTTTAAAGCATCATTTGCTATTCTGGGGAGTAGTTTTTCACGATGCAATGTCTGGTGCAGCCTGGCTATAATCATTGAAACGCTGCTACATTTCACAGCCCATAAACTGTACATGTATTTCACTGCCTGTTTCCATGTTCTGCCTGCTGCTCCATGACCTTCTACCGTCGACACACACACACACACACCACACACACACACCATACACACACACACACACCACACACACACACACACACACACACACACACACACACACACCACCACCACACACACACAACACACACACAACACACACACACACACACACACACACACACACACACACACACACACACACACGTCTGACACATCTGAATTCTCTCTCATACGTGGTGAGGAACTAAATGTTGATTTACTCCAGGAATGGTTCTGGAATTTTAATCAGGGTTGTTGTTGTGTTGAGACTAGTACTGTGAGGAGGCTATCTTGGTCTAGTACGGGAGCTGCGTTCCCGAGGCGGTCCAGGTGCGGTGGGTCCAGTGTGGCTGCCGCCGGCGACCCCGGTCTGCCGCTCCGCTCTGGGGAGAGAGCACAGGTGGCTGGGAGCTGTGCCGGAGCGTAGGGCAGCGCTGTTGCATGTGGCAACGGGCCAACCGCTCACTGAGCATATGCCAGGCCAGGGCCTAGGAGGAGAGACGCACCGCACCGGTACTCTGTGCCAGGCACAAACAAACTAGTGATGGAGAGAGAGAGAGAGAGAGAGAGGTTTTTCATATGTAAAAATAGCCACACAAACACAGGTCCTTTGGAAGGGAGCATATGCTGCTAGTTGTTTTAGTATTTGTTGTTGATTTTGCTTGGCAGGATATTCCATGTACAGTATGTGTGTGTGTGTGACCAAATTGAATGACCAAATAATTMGATATATTTGGATCTCAATCTGATTAAGATAGTGTTATACGTTTGAATAAGTGTCTTATCTGCTGAGTATTCCAAAACAAATGAATTCAAAGATCCTGTGAGACGTCAYTTATATTAAAAAAGTCAAAAAGTAATGTTATTCCAGAAGACCAAGGTTCCTTAACTGGGCTTATACAACATGGACCCAAGTCTCTAGATAACTGTGTATTTCAACCCAGAAACAGAGTGAGCGCCAGCTTTTAATATCATATTTCATCAGTTATGTAAATGACATCCTGCTGTTAGAGAAGTGGAACAGGGCTGTGTTCAGGTTCCACCCCAAAATGCATGGAAATGAGCTAGCCCGCAGGGCAGTGGATGACCTCCGCCTCGCCTCGCCCGTCGATGATGGGAGCTCTGCTCCCCCGTGCCTCCTTCTACAGCACTCTCTACTCTTGCCTGACAGAGCATTGCCGAGGGGGAGACGTAGCTACACTGCCTCTGTTCTGTTTGGATACAAAAGATGGATTTGGCCAAGTTGTTTATCTGGAAACGTGTTAAAAAATMCCTCCTTAGTGAACTTAGCAATCCTCTCATTGTGCATCAGCCCTTCAAAGCCAAGCGGCTCAGTACTCACGCAAGTCCATCTGCTGTAAGTGTTTCTATCTATTTTTACCATGGCTGCTGAGGTTTAAATAGTTCAAACCCCCAAAATGTTTATTCAATGAGGGAGTGTAATACATGTTTATTCAATGAGGGAGAGTATGATACATGTTTATTCAATGAGGGAGAGCGTAATACATGTTTATCCAATGAGGGAGTGTGTAAAACATTTATTCAATGAGGGAGAGTGTAATAAACATTTATTCAATGAGGGAGAGTGTAATACATGTTTATTCAATGAGGGAGAGTGTAATATATGTTTATTCAATGAGGGAGAGTATAATATATGTTTATTCAATGAGGGAGAGTGTAATATATGTTTATTCAATGAGGGAGAGTGTAATATATGTTTATTCAATGAGGGAGAGAGTAATATATGTTTTATTCAATGAGGGAGAGTATAATATATGTTTATTCAATGAGGGAGAGTGTAATATATGTTTATTCAATGAGGGAGAGTGTAATAAATGTTTATTCAATGAGGGAGAATGTAATACATGTTTATTCAACGAGGGAGAGTGTAATATATGTTTATTCAATGAGGGAGAGTATAATATATGTTTATTCAATGAGGGAGAGTGTAATATATGTTTATTCAATGAGGGAGAGTGTAATAAATATTTATCAATGAGGGAGAGTGTACTACATGTTATTCAACGAGGGAGAGTGTAATAAATGCAAGTCAATAAACAAACTGGAGATGCATTGTTGTATGACTGGCGTTGAGAGGTTTGGTTTGGAGTGGGTGGGTGGGTGGAGTTGTCAGAATCCACACCGATGTTGTATTTTTCCAGTTCCACGCTTTTTCTCTCCATCGTATCTCACTCAGCCTGTGATGAGGCTGTGGTAGACACCGCGCAAGTCCCAAATGGTACCCTATTCCCTATTTAGTGCACTACTTTTGACCAGATCTAGTAAAAAGTAGAACACCATAGGAGATAGGGTGCAATTTGGGACACTGACAGCTCCTCTCTCGAGGAACCTAGTTGTCCAGGTGAGAGTGAGACACATCCACTGACAGCTCCTCTCTGAGGAAACCTAGTTGTCCAGGTGAGACACATCTACTGACAGCTCCTCTCTGAGGAAACCTAGTTGTCCAGGTGAGACACATCCACTGACAGCTCCTCTCTGCGGAAACCTAGTTGTCCAGGTGGGACACATCCACTGACAGTTCCTCTCTGAGGAACCTAGTTGTCCAGGTAGACACATCTACTGACAGCTCCTCTCTGAGGAAACCTAGTTGTCCAGGTGAGACACATCCACTGACAGCTCCTCTCTGAGGAAACCTAGTTGTCCAGGTGGGACACATCCACTGACAGCTTCTTCTTGAGGAAACCTAGTTGTCCAGGTGAGACACATCCACTGACAGCTCTTCTCTGAGGAAACCTAGTTGTCCAGGTGGGACACATCCACTGACAGCTCTTCTCTGAGGAAACCTAGTTGTCCAGGTGAGACACATCCACCGACAGCTCCTCTCTGAGGAAACCTAGTTGTCCAGGTGAGACACATCCACTGACAGCTCCTCTCTGAGGAAACCTAGTTGTCCAGGTGGGACACATCCACTGACAGCTCTTCTCTGAGGAAACCTAGTTGTCCAGGTGAGACACATCCACTGACAGCTCCTCTCTGAGGAAACCTAGTTGTCCAGGTGAGACACATCCACTGACAGCTCCTCTCTGAGGAAACCTAGTTGTCCAGGTGGGACACATCCACTGACAGTTCCTCTCTGAGCAACCTAGTTGTCCAGGTGAGACACATCTACTGACAGCTCCTCTCTGAGGAAACCTAGTTGTCCAGGTGAGACACATCCATGACAGCTCCTCTCTGAGGAAACCTAGTTGTCCAGGTGAGACACATCTACTGACAGCTCCTGTCTGAGGAAACCTAGTTGTCCAGGTGAGACACATCTACTGACAGCTCCTCTCTGAGGAAACCTAGTTGTCCAGGTGAGAGTGAGACACATCCACTGACAGCTCCTCTCTGAGGAAACTAGTTGTCCAGGTGGAGTGGACACATCCACTGACAGCTCCTCTCTGAGGAAACCTAGTTGTCCAGGTGAGACACATCCACTGACAGCTCTTCTCTGAGGAAACCTGGTTGTCCAGGTGAGACACATCCACTGACAGTTCCTCTCTGAGGAAACCTAGTTGTCCAGGTGAGACACATCCACTGACAGTTCCTCTCTGAGGAAACCTAGTTGTCCAGGTGAGGTGAGACACATCCACTGACAGCTCCTGTCTGAGGAAACCTAGTTGTCCAGGTGAGACCACCACTGACAGTTCCTCTCTGAGGAAACCTAGTTGTCCAGGTGAGAGTGAGACACATCCACTGACAGCTCCTGTCTGAGGAAACCTAGTTGTCCAGGTGAGAGTGAGACATTCATTATGACAGATCCCTCTAAAGGAGCGTGGAATGTTTAGCATTTCAAATGTCTGTCTAATCAACACATCAGTGCTGTCTTGTTAGTTATTAATAATGTCTATGTCTTGAAACACAGTGCCTCTAGCTGACGACCAGCTGACTGGTTCCTTGCAAACAGGCTGGTTTGGCTTTAACTACAAATGCATGAGGTGTATCAAAAGACTACAATTCAAGTATGATACATAAGGATGCATCATGTGATTCTCTAATGAACCTTTAACTGTTTATCCTTCCGGTTAGTTCGAAGTAAACACCACAAAAACAAGCACCATAAAGCTACACTATTTTAATCTCAGATTTATAGTCCAACAACTTTAGTTTAGTATAGTTTTTTTCTCTTGCTAAACATTAGCGTTGTGGATATTGTCCATTGATGTTCCTAATGCCATAAGACAAACTACAAGGTCAATGATGGGAGACAGTTCTAATCCCTTTAACTCCTCTACAAGGTCAATGACAGGGAGACAGTTCTAATCCCTTTAACTCCTCTACAAGGTCAATGACAGGGAGACAGTTCTAATCCCATTAACTCCTCTACAAGGTCAATGACAGGGAGACAGTTCTAATCCTTTAACTCCTCTACAAGGTCAATGACAGGGAGACAGTTCTAATCCATTAACTCCTCTACAAGGTCAATGACAGGGAGACAGTTGTAATCACTTAAACTCCTCTACAAGGTCAATGACAGGGAGACAGTTCTAATCCCTTTAACTCCTCTACAAGGTCAATGACAGGGAGACAGTTCTAATCCCTTTAACTCCTCTACAAGGTCAATGACAGGGAGACAGTTCTAATCCCTTTAACTCCTCTACAAGGTCAATGACAGGGAGACAGTTCTAATCCCTTTAACTCCTCTACAAGGTCAATGACAGGGAGACAGTTGTAATCACTTAAACTCCTCTACAAGGTCAATGACAGGGAGACAGTTCTAATCCCTTTAACTCCTCTACAAGGTCAATGACAGGGAGACAGTTGTAATCACTTTAACCCCTCTACAAGGTCAATGACAGGGAGACAGTTGTAATCCCTTTAACTCCTCTACAAGGTCAATGACAGGGAGACAGTTCTAATCCCTTTAACTCCTCTACAAGGTCAATGACAGGGAGACAGTTCTAATCCCTTTAACTCCTCTACAAGGTCAATGACAGGGAGACAGTTGTAATCACTTTAACTCCTCTACAAGGTCAATGACAGGGAGACAGTTGTAATCACTTTAACCCTCTACAAGGTCAATGACAGGAGGACAGTTGTAATCCCTTTAACTCCTCTACAAGGTCAATGACAGGGAGACAGTTCTAATCCCTTTAACTCCTTTACAAGGTCAATGACAGGAGGACAGTTCTAATCCCTTTAACTCCTCTACAAGGTCAATGACAGGGAGACAGTTGTAATCACTGTTCCTTTCTCCATGTTGATGAATCAGATCACACTTCAACGACAACACAAAGGACATGGTGTTCTTGTTTGGAATAGAAATCCCTGGAAAATGGCTTCCGGACATCTTTTCCAACGAGCATGTGTCCCAGTCATCGAAGTCTCATTAGAGAGAGACTATGGAGTAGTTAGAGGCCCTGAAAGGAATGGAAGAGTCAGGACTTTCACTAAATGTAATCTCCCATCAGGCTCAACTGTTCCCCCTCACTCTGACTGATAGATACACATCGACGACAAGAGATAAGATTACAAATGGCGGCAGGCAGAGAGAGAAACAATGTGCCTGCCTATACGGTCGCACATCTTACAATGAAGTGGTAAAAAGTGAATCATCTTTGTTTTAAAGTGGAACGAGGAACACGTCTTCTGGTTGCATCAGCACAGTTTGACTGAGACTACGTCTGTAGATGAAATGTCTTCATGATGATGAGTGATGATGAGTGGTTCATTTTGCAATGCCTTGAGAATGTCATCAGGGCCTGCTGAATCATATTTGCTGAGGCAAAGACCTATCCATCATCATTGCTGAGAATTGATGTCAGTGTTTTTAATTTGGAGTGCTCACGAGAAGGCATTTATATGTCCTTGTTGACTGGAAGTTGTGAGGAAGGAGAAAACTCCCTCTCTGTCCAGAGGGAAATGTCAATACAACACACAGTGCAAAGGTCAACCAATATTAGCGACAGCCACWRTGTTTCCACCTCTTCACACTTAACTACCTTCAGCTCCGTTACTATAACACATGTAGTTATTAAGCAATAAGGCCTGGGGGGTGTGGTATATMGSCKATATACCACAAACCCCTGAGGTGCCTTATTGTTATTATAAACTAGTTACAAATGTAATTCCCGTGTTATACGGTCTGATATACTATGGCTGTCAGCCAATCAGCAGTCAGGGCTGGAACTACCCAGTTTACAATACAGTATATATATTGAGTAAGATAAATAAAACACAAAATACAGGCTTATGAGAGACTTTCCAACAGGTGCCTCCAAAAAGCATGTTTTGATTGAATCAACCTCAGTAAAATCACAACAGAGAGAGAGAGAGAGAGAGAAGAGCATAGCTAGTGATGACAGCTTCCTGTTGGTGTGAAGTGGAGAGGGCGGGAACCAATGGCTGTGCAGTAGCCTCAGAACACTGAACTGGAATCCCAAATGGCACCCTTTCCCTATATCGTGCACTACTATAGGCACTGGTAAAAAGTAGAGCACTATGTAGGGAATAGGGTGCCATTTGGGACAACTAAGAACTGTTATTTTCACATCACCACCCAGCAGGGAGTCCGCTACACCGAACCGTCTTATTTTCCTCTGTCTTACCACACTATCAGCCTGGATGGGAAATGACCAGAACCTGGAGGATAATGACGCCTCACAGCC
Organism: Salvelinus sp. IW2-2015; assembly: GCF_002910315.2. Classification (NCBI taxonomy): domain Eukaryota; kingdom Metazoa; phylum Chordata; class Actinopteri; order Salmoniformes; family Salmonidae; genus Salvelinus; species Salvelinus sp. IW2-2015. The sequence continues at coordinate 145,379 of NW_019943476.1, read as the reverse complement.
AGAGAAGTATCTGCCAAATATGTGACAACCATTTATAAATATTCATACCAGTAATTTCAACAATTTATTTCACATAGCCATAAAACTGGGAAAATGTAGTAATCACACAATATTATTTGCTTAAATATCCACATTATTTCCCAAAAGTCCACATAGTAACTAAAGAGACGGTATGTGATTCAATGTCACTATCTAGTTTTCAGTACTTGCTATACGAACCTGTCAGTACGGTGTTGTATTATAAATCAGACAGTCTATTTGTTAATATCCACCTACTTACCAAAGGCCCTATCATTAATGAATGATGACAACCCACCCCCCGCTGGTTTACCCCAGCCACCCCCTCCTATCCTGAGCCTCTGCCCCCTACACAACACTCAAGCCCCAAGTGGCTTATTGAAATTCCAAAACTAAAACACACACTCAAACACAGTCTCCTGAGTTTGCCGCACATCGTTAGACGAGCACAACCCGGCCCTCCCTCCAGCGACAGAGAGGAGCGAAGTGCTGCCAGCTCTGGCATGGATACGGAACCAGGCTCACACAGGGGAATGGACCCAGGGCTGGAAAAACTGGGCAAGGAATGGCTAGGAGTACCACCTGTGTGGAACGCTTCTGGAACATTCTACTGCTCAGAGACAAGAGGAGGATCAGCTGTGGAGAGAGAGAGGAGACAAGAGGAGGATCAGCTGTGGAGAGAGAGAGGAGACAAGAGGAGGATCAGCTGTGGAGAGAGAGAGGAGACAAGAAGAGGGTCAGCTGTGGAGAGAGAGAGGAGACAAGAGGAGGATCAGCTGTGGAGAGAGAGAGGAGACAAGAGGAGGATCAGCTGTGGAGAGAGAGGAGACAAGAGGAGGATCAGCTGTGGAGAGAGAGAGGGGACAACCCCCTTGGGTTGTGCCGTGGGGGAGATCTTCGTGGGCTATACTCGGCCTTGTCTCAGGATGGTAAGTTGGTGGTTGGAGATATCCCTCTAGTGGTGTTGGGGCTGTGCTCTGGCAAATTTGGTGGAGTTATATCCTGCCTGTTTGGCCCTGTCCGGGGGTATCGTTGGACGGGGCCACAGTGTCTCCCGACCCCTCCTGTCTCAGCCTCCAGTATTTATGCTGCAGTAGTTTATGTGTCGGGGGGCTAGTCTGAGTATTTCTCCTGTCTTATCCGGTGTCCTGTATGACCTTAAATACGCTCTCTCTAATTCTCTCTCTCTTTTTCTCTCTTTCTTTCTTTCTTTCTTTCTTTTTTTCTTTCTTTCTTTCTTTCTTTCTTTCTTTCTTTCTTTCTTTCTTTCTTTCTTTCTTTCTTTCTTCTTTCTCTCGGAGACCTGAGCTCTAGGACCATGCCTCAGGACTACCTGGCCGATGACTCCTTGCTGTCCCCAGTTCACCTGGCCGTGCTGCTGCTCCAGTTTCAACTGTTCTGCCTGCGGCTATGGAACCCTGACCTGTTCACTGGACGTGCTACCTGTCCCAGACCTGCTGTTTTCAACTCTCTAGAGACAGCAGGAGCGGTAGAGATATTCTGAATGATCGGCTATAAAAAGCCAACTGACATTTACTCCTGAGGTGCTGACCTGTTGCACCCCCTACAACCACTTGTGATGATTATTATTTGACCCTGCTTGTCATCTATGAACATTTGAACATCTTGGCCATGTTCTGTTATAATCTCCACCCGGCACAGCCAGAAGAGGACTGGCCACCCTCATAGCCTGGTTCCTCTCTAGGTTTCTTCCTAGATTCTGGCCTTTCTAGGGAGTTTTCCCTAGCCACCGTGCTTCTACACCTGCATTGCTTGCTGTTTGGGGTTTTAGGCTGGGTTTCTGTACAACACTTTGTGACATCAGCTGATGTAAGAAGGGCTTTATAAATACATTTGATTGATTGATTGACAATAGGGGATCAGCTGTGGAAAGAGAGAGAGACAAGAGGAGGATCAGCTGTGGAGAGAGATGAGACACGAGGAGGATCAGCTGTGGAGAGAGGAGACAAGAGGAGGATCAGCTGTGAGAGAGGAGACAAGAGGAGGATCAGCTGTGGAGAGAGTAGACAAGAAAAGGATCAGCTGTGGAGAGAGAGGAGACAATAGAAGGATCAGCTGTGGAGAGAGGAGACAAGAGGAGGATCCGCTGTGGAGAGAGATGAACAAGAAGAGGATCAGCTGTGGAGAGAGAGGAGACAAGAGGAGATAAGCTGTGGAGAGAGAGGAGACAATAGAAGGATCAGCTGTGGAGAGAGGAGACAAGAGGAGGATCCGCTGTGGAGAGAGATGAGACAAGAAGAGGATCAGCTGTGGAGAGATAGGAGACAAGAGGAGGATAAGCTGTGGAGAGAGGAACAATAGAAGGATCAGCTGTGGAGAGAGGAGACAAGAGGAGGATCCGCTGTGGAGAGAGATGAGACAAGAAGAGGATCAGCTGTGGAGAGAGAGAGAAGAGGATCAGCTGTGAGAGAGAGAGACAGAGGAGGATCAGCTGTGGAGGGCGATCTCAGCCCTAACCCTCTCCTCTCTCTCTCTCTCTCTTCTCGTCCTCTCTCTCTCTCTCTCTCTCTCTAACCCTCTCTTTCTCCTTACTCTAACCCTCTCTCTTCTCTTCTCTAGTCCCTCTCCTCTCTCTCTAACCCTCTCTCTTTCTCCTACTCCAACCCTCTCTCTCTCTCTCTCTCTAGTCTCTCTCTCTCTAACCCGCTCTCTTTCTCCCCCAAACCCCTTCTCTCCTCTAGTCCTCATCCTCTCTCTTCTCCTCCTCTAAACCCTCTCTCTTTCTCCTCCCTCTAACACATTCTCTCTCTCTAGTCCTCTCTCTCTCTAACCCTCTCTTTCTCCTCCTCTAACCCCTTCTCTCTCTCTAGTCCTCTATCTCTCTCTTTCTCCTCCTCTAACCCTCTCTCTTTCTCCTCCTCTAACCCATTCTCTCTCTCTAACCCTCTCTCTTTCTCCTCCTCTAACCCCCTCTCTCTCTCTAGCCCTTTCTTTTCCTCTGCTCCTTCCCTGCTCCAATAGACTATTACAGCCTTAATTTGGACTCTCACATTGGGATTGTAATAGATCAAAACAAGACAATATTTGAACTCCTCAGGTTAGTTGCTATGTAAACTTATTTTGGTGAAGAAGAGGATTGACGTTGCGGATTCTGTTGTTGCCACAGTGTTCTATTTGAAATACACTCAGCTTTGAACTTTTCATTTTGTCTGTCGCAGTCAGGAAGTAAATACATTTAACACCAGTGTAGGGACAGAGAAGTTATTACCCTTGCAGTTATTTGATTTGCTGTGAGTGGACCTCTCAGTTTTGAAAAAGGTACCCCTTCATAAAAGAACTGCAAACATATCATTGAAGTACAGTAAGCTCGTACTATCCCTATGATTAGCTGGCTCCAGTTCATTACATAGAAACTATCTAGAATTACACAGTGACTTTCCACCCACTCCTCCATGGAGCTCTTCTGAGCTAACTTATTTACCAATCAACCATTTTGATTGCAATCTATTAAGAATTACCTGCCTCCCAGCTCAGTCAGAACAATTACATTGCTCTGCAGTCTGTATTGGAAATCGATAGCTACCTGGGTTCAATCAAGCCCAGGTGATAGTCCTCTTTAACCCAGAGACGCCAGAGATGTCTATTGAAGGTGACGCCGATTGTCACTCGGACTGAATCCGGCCCCGTGTTGTGAGACGGAGAGGGAGCGATCCGCCCGGCAGAATGATTCCTCCACCTGAGTCGCTCCCCAGATCGATGGGAATCGTGTTGTGATTCTCCCGACTCCTCCCTAATTGCTACAGCAGGTGAATGAGGGAGACATTGATTCTGCATGTCTGCCTGGTGTGTTAAGACATCAACAACCCTGCTGTTGCCACTCCATTATCAAGGCGTTTGAACACACAATAACTAATGTTAGCTCATCATGACTGAGAACTGCATGATATTGTAAGCTAAGACAAGGCAAGACTGGTCATCCATACAGTAGAACAATGAACTTAGTATATTTTGTGTTGTAATCTACTCCTCTGGGATGGCACATGATAAAGTCCTGCATCCCAAATGGTATCCTATTCCCTGTATAGTTCACTATAGTTCACTAATTTTGACCAGAGCCCTGTAGGCCCTGGTTGAAATGAATGCAATACATAGGGAATAGGTTGCCATTTGGGACACAGACATTGAAGTTCCTTGATTGACACAAGTTGTACTTGAGAAAAGTCATTGTATGGCAACATGCAGCTGGACTTCAGATCCTAAACAAACTGGACAGGAGTATAGTCCCTTGAATAAAAAACAGATATATTTATAGACTGGTAAATGAATCTAACTCAACATCACAGTGAAGTAGAACAGCTAACAAGACAGCACTCAGCATGAGAGGAGAGGAGAAGGAGAAGGAGAAGGAGAAGGAGAAGGAGAAGGAGAAGGAGAAGGAGAAGGAGAAGGAGAAGGAGAATAAGAAGGAGGAGAAGGAGAGCAGCAACTTAGGTATCTAAACCAAGGCAGCCTTCCAGCTAAATGTTCACAGAGGATATTCTAATGCCTCTCCACAGCTTTCTAGTTTCAGGATCAGATTGGGTTTCTTTCTCACTGCGAGGGAAGGGGATTAAGCTGTCAGCACCACAACAACAAGCAATTACTAACAGCCTTTCAAAAGTGAATTCTGGCACTGATGACAACTCTCTGTGCCGTAGCAGTCATTGGTGGTGACAGTTCACACAAAGAGGCGCGCATGCACCACACCTGAAGTCAAGCGCGAAGGTCTCGCCTGTAAACACAATGCCATCCGTCTTCACACAGACCTCTGGGAATACTTGGCATTTAAAAAGTGGCTGTGTATATCAGGACAGGTTAATGTGCCCGCTTTTCTTTCTTAAATGCTACATGTTATTATGGAGACTGTCTGGATGCAATTAAAATGCAACAGTGGCAGAGGAGCAGTAATAAAGTTCCTCATGAATGTGGCTGATGTGTCTAGGTGTTCTTGTCAAGGTGAAGGGAAGAACTAGTCTGAAAATAAAATAACCTGGAATACAGACTTATTTTTCTTTTAAACAATTGAGGTTGATGCATATTTGAATGCGTTTGATTTTAGTGCCGGCAGCTCGTTGAAAGGGGAAAGCATTATTGCTTTACCTTACTGAACTCTGGCCATGGCAAATCCATTTCATTTGACAAAAGCTTCACATCAGTGGTGAAGGAATGGGGAGGCATGCAGTCGACTTAAATAGTTGTTTTCCCCAGTTCCCAGTGCCATCTTCTACTAGTGGACCGTCTGAGGGAAAATAATAAGACAAATACCTTTCTTAAAGGCCAAGTGCAGTCAGTTTTTCCTGTGTTTTATATCATATTGTACAACAGATGATGAAACTACTAACACCGTAAAAGAGTGATAAAATGTGATCAGTGTTATTTCCTGATAGTTGCTGGTTAAAAATACAATCTACACAGGACCTTCTAATCAGCAGGGTCGCATGGGCGGGAGTTTTGGCTTTCCATGGTGACATCACAATGCCGTAAATTGGTTAATAGACAAAGGGAGTTTTAAACTAGTTTAGAGACAAGGATTTGTCTCTAAAAACTCCCGGGAAAACTTTGGGAGTGGCTTCTATAGTGAAAATGTGCACTTAGTCTCAGTTAAAATCACCGTTGAAAGGGTTGCGTATTACACAGTACGATGTGTGGTTTGTCACAATTTGTCAGGGGACTGTTAACGTTGTCTCAACAAAGCAGAATGTACAAAGATATGTTCCGGGATATGCCCTGTCATTTAGCCTAGTGGCAATACAACTAATTTAGCCAAATGTGAACAACAATAGACAA
>NW_019943476.1:129574-137074 GCF_002910315.2 Salvelinus sp. IW2-2015 | reverse complement strand
AAAAGAAGAGCCTGTCCATTAAATGAGTCTCTCTTTCAGACTCACGCCTGGGTCAGCAAGAGAAGAGTGCCTGCGGCCTCAACATGTGTTTGTGTATGCACATCCGTGCGTCGTGTGTGTGTGTGCATGCACATCCGTGTGTTTGTGTGTGTTAGTGTGTGTTCGTCTGTGGAGATCCATCATTCGACCCGCTCCGCTCCGCCTCAGTCCTGTGTATCTGATGTGTGTTATCTGTCCTGGGCAGATCCTGCAGCTCCACCAGACTGTGTGATGGAGCAGGACAAGCCATTAGTCATAAAACACTGAGGCAGCCCATTATCCACACTTTGATCCACAGCACACTGCCTGTAAATACACACTGGCCTGTCAGACAGGCACCTGGCCAGAGGAAAGGAGGAGAGATGACAGCCAGAGCACAGAGCAAGGCTGTGTCCCAAATGACACCCTATTCCCTACATAGTGCACAAAGGTAGCGGGCTATTTGGGAATAGGGTTCCATTTGGGACACATACTAGATTTCTGGATGGACTCTACCATGCTCTGGTACATCCACCACTTCCACAGCTCCCCCTTCACGTCACTATAACTGACTGCATTGATGGAGACAGATTTGGGCATGAATTTGTCTCGGGGGACAGGGAGGAGATTGTATGTATTGTCCCATTAGACGTTGATAATGAGAGATCCAGTTGGTTACTGCATCTAGAGGACTTTATCGTATACTCTCATGTTATGGTTACTGTCACACACACACACACACACCCACACACACACATGACAACCACATGCACACACTCACCTACTCACACATGCTTGCAAGTACACACTCCACATATACTGACCTTGCCAGCTATTTGTAGTTGAAAGTGACACATCTTAAGGCATCTTGCTGAAACTCATCTCTCATCAATGGAAAAGTCAAGATTACTTTCCACCTTACACAGTTATAACTATGAGATAAATTACTTTTGACATAATCTCACTAATAATAGGGCGGCAGGGTAGCCTAGTGGTTAGAGCGTTGGACTAGTAATCGAAAGGTTGCAAGATCGAATCCCTGAGCTGACAAGGTAAAAATCGGTCGTTCTGCCCCTGAACAAGGCAGTTAACCCACTGTCACTGAAAATAAGAATTTGTTCTCAACTGACTTGCCTAGTTAAAGGTAAAAAAATGTATATCTGATATTAACCACAATGTCATATTCTGTGCACAGAGACCCAGCATCTTGATGTATCTACAATCTAGCCTTGTAATAACACAAGAGATGTCTCTACAATCTAACCTTGTAATAACACAAGAGATGTCTGCGCTACAATCTAACCTTGTAATAACACAAGAGATGTTCTACAATCTAGCCTTGTAATAACACAAGAGATGTCTCTACAATCTAGCCTTGTAATAACACCAGAGATGTCTCTACAATCTAACCTTGTAACACAAGAGATGTATCTACAATCTAACTTGTAATAACACAAGAGATGTCTCTACAATCTAGCCTTGTAATAACACAAGAGATGTATCTTACCTACTCAATCTAACCTTGTAATAACACAAGAGATGCCTCTACAATCTAACCTCGTCATAACACAAGAGATGTTCAATGTTTTTCCTCCAAACAAACAGCAATAAAAATGCTCTATGGGTCAACTTCATTATAATAATCATAAAACTGTCTCTCACCTAAATGGATGTCTACTCCCCGATGCCCAGGGGAGTCACTGCCTGCCTCTCTCTGAAACAAACAAACACACACATTAACAACCCAGCCTCTCCTTATGAATTTTGGTCCACTAAAGTTGTATGCAATATATCCCACTAAATAGAACCACCATAAGGGTTCATGTGATTGGGTTGTGCTGGAAAGGACAAGAAGATATTAAAAAGCATACGTTGACATTCTGCACTAAACACTTGATTTCCTGCTAGGGATGATTGTTTATCCGCAATAACAGTTACAGTCATTGTAAATTAAATGGGATGGAATCACACCCCACACGTTTGCTTCTAGTGAAACAACAATCAATACAAAATACAATTCCAATGTACGTACAAGGTAAATGTATTTGCTGTGTAAGCTATAGTGGTATATTCTATTGTCTCCTTCTGACACCTTTCCATAAAATGGACGCCTGACTAGCAAGAGACAGTGAGTTTTCTGTGAGTCTGTCAGTCTCAGGTGGTCATTTGTAGCCATCAGTCGTGCTGACAGAAGGCCTACAGCAGGGTTCCCCAACTGGCAGCCCAAGGGACAAATTTGGTTTTATTTGCCCCCCCAAGTCTTAAAAAAACCCAATATATATATATATATATTTGTAATTTTCATTATTGGACATAAAAGACTGTAAAAACACCAGGAAATCAGCTCCAAGCAATTTTAATTTTGTAAATCTGTTCCCAAGTACTCCCACGCATAATAGAGAGATACGTGATCGTATACAAATGTAAGCAAGGTTTTAAATGATTATGTTTTATACAAATATTATATCTGTTTGGGCTTCTTGCGGTCAATTTGCAGTCTACAAATGAATGGAATTGATGATCCCTGGCCTACAGTATGAGGTAGAGACCACATCTTTACTGTGGCCTGCTGCTGACACATACACACTGTTTTATTATTCTTTTCACTTTAATTGCTGTGTCTGTATACCAAGCAAGCAGAACTAGCTACTACGTTACCATTATCCAGTGAGGATATGTATGGTAAAACCACACATTCACAACCTTTTTTAATTGATCACTTATTCTTAGTAATACATGGCCTGTGTTAGGTGTTAAAAGAGTCAAAAAGGGAATTGTTCCAATTCAGTTTTATTTATTAAAATGTCATTTTTTGTGGTGTTCAATATGTATTTTTTAAATATTTTTTTTATGTCTTGCAATTATTAGAAAACAATGATATGATGGTTCAACCCTGAGCTTTATAATGAACTCTTTATGGACAGCCCACATGGGCTATATTTGGATCCAGTCTGCCTATATTCATTGTCTAACACGGAACATGGACTGTACCATCAAACAGAAGGAGGTGTGAATAAAAAGGCTATATACTGAAATATATTTGTTGTTGTTTTTATGATTTAAATTCAGGGGCCATTTCTCCGGCAGCTCCTCGAATTCATGGGATGCACTCGGTCTAGTTCTTATTCAGCCTGAGCTCCTCGTCTGAGCAGCGTATCGACTGAACCGACAGGAAAAGAGAGAGAGAGAGGGGAAGAGAAAGGAAATAGAGAGAGAGAGGGAGCAGGCTGCTGAAAAATTCATGCCTATGCCAGCTCACTCCATTCTCAGCTCAGCAGGGGCCTGGCTTTGATACTTCACACTCAGAGAAAAAATGCAAATGATTTTTCCTACATAACATGGAGAGAATATATCCCATGAAAATGATCAAATCTCTGGCCAAACAGTTAATAATATAGCCAGAATAGATTCCAATCTGGGGGGGTTCAGATTCTAGAACAATGTGTTTTATTTAAGGTTTGGACAACGTTGTCCCACAATCTATTTTTAAGATAAAGGTGCCTGATTTATGTTCAATAAATTGTTGAAATTGAATATCTCAAGGTCAACCAAATCTGTAAAAAATATATTTCCAACATTGTAACAGAAACTAAATGAATTCCCAATCTAAAAAACTAAAACAATACATATCGTAGTAACCGTAGTAAGTATTTTGGTAAAAAAATCGATCAAAATCAAAACGATCATCTTACCAATGTGAAACCAGAGGCAGAGCCTGAGTCCAATACGCCAATCATTCATGAATTAAAAGTAAGGAGAGGAACGATGGCTTGTGTTAGAGTGCTAGAGGAGGAAATATTGTCTTTGACAGGTAGCACAGTAGGGGCCCTGTGCCCAGTAAGACTACACATCTATTTTTTCACTCAGACGCTATTTCAGGAATGCTGATGAGATATTTTCCTATGTTTAGAGCTCAGTCCCTCACCAAAGGAAAAGGTTGATTCAACTCTTCAACTCAACGGCCAAATGAGCAGCGACATATAAAACCGGTTTCTATATTGTTATTATATATGTGTTGTGATATAAACTGGGTCCATTCGATGGAGAATTCAGGATAGTTTTTTTAGAAGTGATGTCAGTGGTTAGTGGTGGGAGGGGTGGATTTGCTGGGTGTCTGTGTGTGTTGTGTGTTTGGGGTGTTGGTGTGTGTGTGTGTGTGTGTGTGTGTGTGTGTGCTGTGTGTGTGTGTGTGTGTGTGTTGTTGTGTGTGTGTGTGTGTGTGTGTGTGTGTGTGTGTGTGTGTGTGTAGGGTGGAGGTTGTGGAGGGTTCGTGGTTTGTGGCTGGTAGGGGTGGAGTATGGTATATGTGTGTTGTGTGTGTATGTGGGCGTGGGCATATGTGCCTGTGTACGTGTGCACATGCATGCACTGGAGTGTGTGTGTGTATGTGTGTGTGTGTGTGTATAGGGGGTTGTGGAGGCTGGGTTGGGGTGAGTTAGGGGAGCTCTGCTCGTAATAATGTCTTCTCCACAGCAGGGACGCCCCAACGGCCAATTACAGCACAGCATCTGGGCTGGCCGACAAGTGACCGTCGTCGCAGGCGGAGGATATTTGCTTTGTCCGTGGCACGGCGGCGCATTTAGGGAACAGATATGGATTCTGAATGCCACAGGCAGGTTTGGCACGATCCAAGTACAACAACAGGACACATATTCTAGTATGGTACTGTTACACATCCATACACAACAGACACATTCTAATATGGTACTGTACACATCCATACACAACAAACACATTCTAATATGGTACTGTATACACTCATACACAACAGACACACATTCTAACATGTTACTCTACACACACACCCATAATTGTAAGGCTAAAACAGTCCAATGAGGGGTGTGGTTAGCGTAGCTGTATGACGTGGTGGGTTGATAGAAACAGAAACAGCACACCAGGAACTAACAAACCAACTGCACAAGCAGCTTCACTAGTTCCACATTTTCTGTTTGAGACAAAATGAGCCCCCCAGGGCTGAAAAGGGACAGTGTTTCAAAAKCACCTCAGCTGGACACTTTCAAACATCATTGTAGTGTTTCTGCACTTCTCAGTACTCAGTAGAATACTACTATGCTCTGGTTTTGAATTCCTTCTCCTTTTCCACAGAGGAGATGAAGACATATTATAATTAAGCAATAAGGCCTGAGGGGGTGTGGCACCCCGAGGTGCCTTATTGCTATTATGAACTGATTACCAAACTAATTAGAGCAGTAAAAATACATGTTTYGTCATACCCGTGGTATACGGTCTGATATACCACGGCTGTCAGCCAATCAGCATTCAGGGCTCGAACCACCCAGTTTWTAACTGGGTCTAACACATGGAGTAGCTTGAGGACATGTATCTTCTCCATCTTCTATATCTTTCTCTCACACCAAGGTATGGAGTAGCTTGAGGACATGTATCTTCTCCATCTTCTATATCTTTCTCTCACACCAGGGTATGGAGTAGCTTGAGGACATTTATCTTCGATGCCTTCTACATCTTCATTGCTTGCTGTTGGGGTTTTAGGCTGGGTTTCTGTATAAGCACTTGTGACATTTGCTGATGTAAAAAGGGATTTATAAATATATTTGATTGATTGATGATATGTATCTAATCTTAGGGGCCAGTAAACCAAACTCTACATTAAACACTGCAATCTGTTTATAAAAGCTAATGATTTATGACTGCTTTTTAAAAAGCTGTCTGACGTCAATTGGAAGACTGTTATTTGGATACACACACACACATTTGGGTACACACACACACACACACACACACACGCACACGCACGCACACACACACCACGCACACGCACACGCACACGCACACGCACACGCAACACACACACACACACACACAACACACACACACACACAAACACACACACACACACACACACACACACTTCCCCCCGTATTTGGGGCCAAATAATAATTTGCTGCAGCCCCACAATTTGCCTGCAAGCTCTTCATAGACTTGTTTACTCTTGGAGTAGTGAATGATAACACTGAGGAACAAGGTTGTGTAGGTGGCTATATGCCTGCCAGCTGACTAATTCAGGTAAGTTGAATTATCACATTAAGGTAAAAATAGAAACCCACGTATAAAATATTCATATTATATTGTTTCCGACGCAACATTTTTAAAACTATGAAACCATGTAGATGTTTTTTTATGTTTATTTATATATATATATTTTTAAACAAAGTTTCTTGAGATCAGGTCAAGGTAGCTACAGTTGAAGTCGGAAGTTTACATACACCTTAGCCAAATACATTTTAACTCAGTTTTTCACAATTCCTGACATTTAATCCTAGTAAAAAATTCCGTGTCTTAGGTCAGTTAGGATCACCACTTTATTTTAAGAATGAGAAATGTCAGAATAATAGTAGAGAGAATGAATGATTTTAGCTTTTATTTCTTTCATCACATTCCCAGTGGGTCAGAAGTTTACATACACTCAATTAGTATTTGGTAGCATTGCCTTTGTTAACTTGGGTCAAACGTTTTGGGTAGCCTTCCACAAGCTTCCCACAATAAATTGGGTGAATTTTGGCCCATTCCTCCTGACAGAGCTGGTGAACTGAGTCAGGTTTGTAGGCCTCCTTGCTCGCTCATGCTTTTTCAGTTCTGCCCACAAATATTCGAAAGGATTGTGGTCAGGGCTTTGTGATAGCCACTCCAATACCTTGACTTTGTTGTCCTTAAGCCATTTTTCCACAACTTTGGATGTATGCTTGGGGTCATCGTCCATTTGGAAGACCCATTTTCGACCAAGCTTTAGCTTCCTGACTGATGTCTTGAGATGTTGCTTCAATATATCCACATAATTTTCCTATCTCATGATGCGATCTATTTTGTTAAGTGCACCAGTCCCTCCTGCAGCAAAGCACCCCCACAACATGATGCTGCCACCCGCGTGCTTCACGGTTGGGATGGTATTCTATGGTTTGTGTAACAGTTTAACTTTACGTCCATCCCTCGCCCCGACCCGGGCGCGAACCAGGGACCCTCTGCACACATCAACAACTGACACCCACGAAGCATCGTTACCCATCGCTCCACAAAAGCCGCGTCCCTTGCAGAGCAAGGGGAACCACTACTTCAAGGTCTCAAAGCGAGTGACGTTCAATTGTTTAATTGTGGAGAAGGATAATACAATTTTCAATATAGTTATATAGTGAGTGATGGATGTACTGAATAGCTAAACAATTATACTGTGAATAATTAATAACCAATAATGATGAAAAGTGATGAATGATGAAAAGCAGGGAAACAGGGGTATTGTCTGTACTACAGCGTTGCTATTGCTATAGTTTCAGTATGATTACATAAAACACGGTTTATTTATCCTGGGCCTTGTACATTACATATTATAACTATAACCTATTCTACAATGCACCATTATAATACATGTTTAGCACGTAATCCAGGCATCATCAAGATGTCTCTTCCCTGACACATAGGAAATCAGGATAATGCTTTAAAAAAGGTAAT